>NW_028154284.1:0-18833 GCF_965231275.1 Zosterops lateralis
CCAAAGCAGCTGGAGCTACCACGGGCTCCCCACAGGCTTATTTTCACTTGGAGAACACAGAAAACACACCAAGGTGCTGCTGCAAGCAAAGTTACAGAGGTTTCCCAGAGTGTTGCTTTTCTCGAGAAAAGAGCGCTTTACAGCGCTTTCTGGCTGCTAGAGACATGCAGAAAGAGCAAGGGTGGCAGAATGTGTTCCAAAGCAGCTGGAGCTACCACGGGCTCCCCACAGGCTTCTTTTCACTTGGAGAACACAGAAAACACACCAAGGTGCTGCTGCAAGCAAAGTTACAGAGGTTTCCCAGAGTGTTGCTTTTCTCGAGAAAAGAGCGCTTTACAGCGCTTTCTGGCTGCTAGAGACATGCAGAAAGAGCAAGTGTGGCAGAATGTGTTCCAAAGCAGCTGGAGCTACCACGGGCTCCCCACAGGCTTATTTTCACTTGGAGAACACAGAAAACACACCAAGGTGCTGCTGCAAGCAAAGTTACAGAGGTTTCCCAGAGTGTTGCTTTTCTCGAGAAAAGAGCGCTTTACAGCGCTTTCTGGCTGCTAGAGACATGCAGAAAGAGCAAGTGTGGCAGAATGTGTTCCAAAGCAGCTGGAGCTACCACGGGCTCCCCACAGGCTTATTTTCACTTGGAGAACACAGAAAACACACCAAGGTGCTGCTGCAAGCAAAGTTACAGAGGTTTCCCAGAGTGTTGCTTTTCTCGAGAAAAGAGCGCTTTACAGCGCTTTCTGGCTGCTAGAGACATGCAGAAAGAGCAAGTGTGGCAGAATGTGTTCCAAAGCAGCTGGAGCTACCACGGGCTCCCCACAGGCTTATTTTCACTTGGAGAACACAGAAAACACACCAAGGTGCTGCTGCAAGCAAAGTTACAGAGGTTTCCCAGAGTGTTGCTTTTCTCGAGAAAAGAGCGCTTTACAGCGCTTTCTGGCTGCTAGAGACATGCAGAAAGAGCAAGTGTGGCAGAATGTGTTCCAAAGCAGCTGGAGCTACCACGGGCTCCCCACAGGCTTATTTTCACTTGGAGAACACAGAAAACACACCAAGGTGCTGCTGCAAGCAAAGTTACAGAGGTTTCCCAGAGTGTTGCTTTTCTCGAGAAAAGAGCGCTTTACAGCGCTTTCTGGCTGCTAGAGACATGCAGAAAGAGCAAGTGTGGCAGAATGTGTTCCAAAGCAGCTGGAGCTACCACGGGCTCCCCACAGGCTTATTTTCACTTGGAGAACACAGAAAACACACCAAGGTGCTGCTGCAAGCAAAGTTACAGAGGTTTCCCAGAGTGTTGCTTTTCTCGAGAAAAGAGCGCTTTACAGCGCTTTCTGGCTGCTAGAGACATGCAGAAAGAGCAAGTGTGGCAGAATGTGTTCCAAAGCAGCTGGAGCTACCACGGGCTCCCGACAGGCTTATTTTCACTTGGAGAACACAGAAAACACACCAAGGTGCTGCTGCAAGCAAAGTTACAGAGGTTTCCCAGAGTGTTGCTTTTCTCGAGAAAAGAGCGCTTTACAGCGCTTTCTGGCTGCTAGAGACATGCAGAAAGAGCAAGTGTGGCAGAATGTGTTCCAAAGCAGCTGGAGCTACCACGGGCTCCCACAGGCTTATTTTCACTTGGAGAACACAGAAAACACACCAAGGTGCTGCTGCAAGCAAAGTTACAGAGGTTTCCCAGAGTGTTGCTTTTCTCGAGAAAAGAGCGCTTTACAGCGCTTTCTGGCTGCTAGAGACATGCAGAAAGAGCAAGTGTGGCAGAATGTGTTCCAAAGCAGCTGGAGCTACCACGGGCTCCGGACAGGCTTATTTTCACTTGGAGAACACAGAAAACACACCAAGGTGCTGCTGCAAGCAAAGTTACAGAGGTTTCCCAGAGTGTTGCTTTTCTCGAGAAAAGAGCGCTTTACAGCGCTTTCTGGCTGCTAGAGACATGCAGAAAGAGCAAGTGTGGCAGAATGTGTTCCAAAGCAGCTGGAGCTACCACGGGCTCCCCACAGGCTTATTTTCACTTGGAGAACACAGAAAACACACCAAGGTGCTGCTGCAAGCAAAGTTACAGAGGTTTCCCAGAGTGTTGCTTTTCTCGAGAAAAGAGCGCTTTACAGCGCTTTCTGGCTGCTAGAGACATGCAGAAAGAGCAAGTGTGGCAGAATGTGTTCCAAAGCAGCTGGAGCTACCACGGGCTCCCACAGGCTTATTTTCACTTGGAGAACACAGAAAACACACCAAGGTGCTGCTGCAAGCAAAGTTACAGAGGTTTCCCAGAGTGTTGCTTTTCTCGAGAAAAGAGCGCTTTACAGCGCTTTCTGGCTGCTAGAGACATGCAGAAAGAGCAAGTGTGGCAGAATGTGTTCCAAAGCAGCTGGAGCTACCACGGGCTCCCCACAGGCTTATTTTCACTTGGAGAACACAGAAAACACACCAAGGTGCTGCTGCAAGCAAAGTTACAGAGGTTTCCCAGAGTGTTGCTTTTCTCGAGAAAAGAGCGCTTTACAGCGCTTTCTGGCTGCTAGAGACATGCAGAAAGAGCAAGTGTGGCAGAATGTGTTCCAAAGCAGCTGGAGCTACCACGGGCTCCCCACAGGCTTATTTTCACTTGGAGAACACAGAAAACACACCAAGGTGCTGCTGCAAGCAAAGTTACAGAGGTTTCCCAGAGTGTTGCTTTTCTCGAGAAAAGAGCGCTTTACAGCGCTTTCTGGCTGCTAGAGACATGCAGAAAGAGCAAGTGTGGCAGAATGTGTTCCAAAGCAGCTGGAGCTACCACGGGCTCCCCACAGGCTTATTTTCACTTGGAGAACACAGAAAACACACCAAGGTGCTGCTGCAAGCAAAGTTACAGAGGTTTCCCAGAGTGTTGCTTTTCTCGAGAAAAGAGCGCTTTACAGCGCTTTCTGGCTGCTAGAGACATGCAGAAAGAGCAAGTGTGGCAGAATGTGTTCCAAAGCAGCTGGAGCTACCACGGGCTCCGGACAGGCTTATTTTCACTTGGAGAACACAGAAAACACACCAAGGTGCTGCTGCAAGCAAAGTTACAGAGGTTTCCCAGAGTGTTGCTTTTCTCGAGAAAAGAGCGCTTTACAGCGCTTTCTGGCTGCTAGAGACATGCAGAAAGAGCAAGTGTGGCAGAATGTGTTCCAAAGCAGCTGGAGCTACCACGGGCTCCCCACAGGCTTATTTTCACTTGGAGAACACAGAAAACACACCAAGGTGCTGCTGCAAGCAAAGTTACAGAGGTTTCCCAGAGTGTTGCTTTTCTCGAGAAAAGAGCGCTTTACAGCGCTTTCTGGCTGCTAGAGACATGCAGAAAGAGCAAGTGTGGCAGAATGTGTTCCAAAGCAGCTGGAGCTACCACGGGCTCCGGACAGGCTTATTTTCACTTGGAGAACACAGAAAACACACCAAGGTGCTGCTGCAAGCAAAGTTACAGAGGTTTCCCAGAGTGTTGCTTTTCTCGAGAAAAGAGCGCTTTACAGCGCTTTCTGGCTGCTAGAGACATGCAGAAAGAGCAAGTGTGGCAGAATGTGTTCCAAAGCAGCTGGAGCTACCACGGGCTCCCCACAGGCTTATTTTCACTTGGAGAACACAGAAAACACACCAAGGTGTTGCTGCAAGCAAAGTTACAGAGGTTTCCCAGAGTGTTGCTTTTCTCGAGAAAAGAGCGCTTTACAGTGCTTTCTGGCTGCTAGAGACATGCAGAAAGAGCAAGTGTGGCAGAATGTGTTCCAAAGCAGCTGGAGCTACCACGGGCTCCCCACAGGCTTATTTTCACTTGGAGAACACAGAAAACACACCAAGGTGCTGCTGCAAGCAAAGTTACAGAGGTTTCCCAGAGTGTTGCTTTTCTCGAGAAAAGAGCGCTTTACAGCGCTTTCTGGCTGCTAGAGACATGCAGAAAGAGCAAGTGTGGCAGAATGTGTTCCAAAGCAGCTGGAGCTACCACGGGCTCCGGACAGGCTTATTTTCACTTGGAGAACACAGAAAACACACCAAGGTGCTGCTGCAAGCAAAGTTACAGAGGTTTCCCAGAGTGTTGCTTTTCTCGAGAAAAGAGCGCTTTACAGCGCTTTCTGGCTGCTAGAGACATGCAGAAAGAGCAAGTGTGGCAGAATGTGTTCCAAAGCAGCTGGAGCTACCACGGGCTCCCCACAGGCTTATTTTCACTTGGAGAACACAGAAAACACACCAAGGTGCTGCTGCAAGCAAAGTTACAGAGGTTTCCCAGAGTGTTGCTTTTCTCGAGAAAAGAGCGCTTTACAGCGCTTTCTGGCTGCTAGAGACATGCAGAAAGAGCAAGTGTGGCAGAATGTGTTCCAAAGCAGCTGGAGCTACCACGGGCTCCCCACAGGCTTATTTTCACTTGGAGAACACAGAAAACACACCAAGGTGCTGCTGCAAGCAAAGTTACAGAGGTTTCCCAGAGTGTTGCTTTTCTCGAGAAAAGAGCGCTTTACAGCGCTTTCTGGCTGCTAGAGACATGCAGAAAGAGCAAGTGTGGCAGAATGTGTTCCAAAGCAGCTGGAGCTACCACGGGCTCCCCACAGGCTTATTTTCACTTGGAGAACACAGAAAACACACCAAGGTGCTGCTGCAAGCAAAGTTACAGAGGTTTCCCAGAGTGTTGCTTTTCTCGAGAAAAGAGCGCTTTACAGCGCTTTCTGGCTGCTAGAGACATGCAGAAAGAGCAAGTGTGGCAGAATGTGTTCCAAAGCAGCTGGAGCTACCACGGGCTCCCCACAGGCTTATTTTCACTTGGAGAACACAGAAAACACACCAAGGTGCTGCTGCAAGCAAAGTTACAGAGGTTTCCCAGAGTGTTGCTTTTCTCGAGAAAAGAGCGCTTTACAGCGCTTTCTGGCTGCTAGAGACATGCAGAAAGAGCAAGTGTGGCAGAATGTGTTCCAAAGCAGCTGGAGCTACCACGGGCTCCCCACAGGCTTATTTTCACTTGGAGAACACAGAAAACACACCAAGGTGCTGCTGCAAGCAAAGTTACAGAGGTTTCCCAGAGTGTTGCTTTTCTCGAGAAAAGAGCGCTTTACAGCGCTTTCTGGCTGCTAGAGACATGCAGAAAGAGCAAGTGTGGCAGAATGTGTTCCAAAGCAGCTGGAGCTACCACGGGCTCCCCACAGGCTTATTTTCACTTGGAGAACACAGAAAACACACCAAGGTGCTGCTGCAAGCAAAGTTACAGAGGTTTCCCAGAGTGTTGCTTTTCTCGAGAAAAGAGCGCTTTACAGCGCTTTCTGGCTGCTAGAGACATGCAGAAAGAGCAAGTGTGGCAGAATGTGTTCCAAAGCAGCTGGAGCTACCACGGGCTCCGGACAGGCTTCTTTTCACTTGGAGAACACAGAAAACACACCAAGGTGCTGCTGCAAGCAAAGTTACAGAGGTTTCCCAGAGTGTTGCTTTTCTCGAGAAAAGAGCGCTTTACAGCGCTTTCTGGCTGCTAGAGACATGCAGAAAGAGCAAGTGTGGCAGAATGTGTTCCAAAGCAGCTGGAGCTACCACGGGCTCCCCACAGGCTTATTTTCACTTGGAGAACACAGAAAACACACCAAGGTGCTGCTGCAAGCAAAGTTACAGAGGTTTCCCAGAGTGTTGCTTTTCTCGAGAAAAGAGCGCTTTACAGCGCTTTCTGGCTGCTAGAGACATGCAGAAAGAGCAAGTGTGGCAGAATGTGTTCCAAAGCAGCTGGAGCTACCACGGGCTCCCCACAGGCTTCTTTTCACTTGGAGAACACAGAAAACACACCAAGGTGCTGCTGCAAGCAAAGTTACAGAGGTTTCCCAGAGTGTTGCTTTTCTCGAGAAAAGAGCGCTTTACAGCGCTTTCTGGCTGCTAGAGACATGCAGAAAGAGCAAGTGTGGCAGAATGTGTTCCAAAGCAGCTGGAGCTACCACGGGCTCCCCACAGGCTTATTTTCACTTGGAGAACACAGAAAACACACCAAGGTGTTGCTGCAAGCAAAGTTACAGAGGTTTCCCAGAGTGTTGCTTTTCTCGAGAAAAGAGCGCTTTACAGTGCTTTCTGGCTGCTAGAGACATGCAGAAAGAGCAAGTGTGGCAGAATGTGTTCCAAAGCAGCTGGAGCTACCACGGGCTCCGGACAGGCTTATTTTCACTTGGAGAACACAGAAAACACACCAAGGTGCTGCTGCAAGCAAAGTTACAGAGGTTTCCCAGAGTGTTGCTTTTCTCGAGAAAAGAGCGCTTTACAGCGCTTTCTGGCTGCTAGAGACATGCAGAAAGAGCAAGTGTGGCAGAATGTGTTCCAAAGCAGCTGGAGCTACCACGGGCTCCGGACAGGCTTCTTTTCACTTGGAGAACACAGAAAACACACCAAGGTGCTGCTGCAAGCAAAGTTACAGAGGTTTCCCAGAGTGTTGCTTTTCTCGAGAAAAGAGCGCTTTACAGCGCTTTCTGGCTGCTAGAGACATGCAGAAAGAGCAAGTGTGGCAGAATGTGTTCCAAAGCAGCTGGAGCTACCACGGGCTCCCCACAGGCTTATTTTCACTTGGAGAACACAGAAAACACACCAAGGTGCTGCTGCAAGCAAAGTTACAGAGGTTTCCCAGAGTGTTGCTTTTCTCGAGAAAAGAGCGCTTTACAGCGCTTTCTGGCTGCTAGAGACATGCAGAAAGAGCAAGTGTGGCAGAATGTGTTCCAAAGCAGCTGGAGCTACCACGGGCTCCCCACAGGCTTATTTTCACTTGGAGAACACAGAAAACACACCAAGGTGCTGCTGCAAGCAAAGTTACAGAGGTTTTCCCAGAGTGTTGCTTTTCTCGAGAAAAGAGCGCTTTACAGCGCTTTCTGGCTGCTAGAGACATGCAGAAAGAGCAAGTGTGGCAGAATGTGTTCCAAAGCAAGCTGGAGCTACCACGGGCTCCCGACAGGCTTATTTTCACTTGGAGAACACAGAAAACACACCAAGGTGCTGCTGCAAGCAAAGTTACAGAGGTTTCCCAGAGTGTTGCTTTTCTCGAGAAAAGAGCGCTTTACAGCGCTTTCTGGCTGCTAGAGACATGCAGAAAGAGCAAGTGTGGCAGAATGTGTTCCAAAGCAGCTGGAGCTACCACGGGCTCCCCACAGGCTTATTTTCACTTGGAGAACACAGAAAACACACCAAGGTGCTGCTGCAAGCAAAGTTACAGAGGTTTCCCAGAGTGTTGCTTTTCTCGAGAAAAGAGCGCTTTACAGCGCTTTCTGGCTGCTAGAGACATGCAGAAAGAGCAAGTGTGGCAGAATGTGTTCCAAAGCAGCTGGAGCTACCACGGGCTCCCCACAGGCTTATTTTCACTTGGAGAACACAGAAAACACACCAAGGTGCTGCTGCAAGCAAAGTTACAGAGGTTTCCCAGAGTGTTGCTTTTCTCGAGAAAAGAGCGCTTTACAGCGCTTTCTGGCTGCTAGAGACATGCAGAAAGAGCAAGTGTGGCAGAATGTGTTCCAAAGCAGCTGGAGCTACCACGGGCTCCCGACAGGCTTATTTTCACTTGGAGAACACAGAAAACACACCAAGGTGCTGCTGCAAGCAAAGTTACAGAGGTTTCCCAGAGTGTTGCTTTTCTCGAGAAAAGAGCGCTTTACAGCGCTTTCTGGCTGCTAGAGACATGCAGAAAGAGCAAGTGTGGCAGAATGTGTTCCAAAGCAGCTGGAGCTACCACGGGCTCCCCACAGGCTTATTTTCACTTGGAGAACACAGAAAACACACCAAGGTGCTGCTGCAAGCAAAGTTACAGAGGTTTCCCAGAGTGTTGCTTTTCTCGAGAAAAGAGCGCTTTACAGCGCTTTCTGGCTGCTAGAGACATGCAGAAAGAGCAAGTGTGGCAGAATGTGTTCCAAAGCAGCTGGAGCTACCACGGGCTCCCGACAGGCTTATTTTCACTTGGAGAACACAGAAAACACACCAAGGTGCTGCTGCAAGCAAAGTTACAGAGGTTTCCCAGAGTGTTGCTTTTCTCGAGAAAAGAGCGCTTTACAGCGCTTTCTGGCTGCTAGAGACATGCAGAAAGAGCAAGTGTGGCAGAATGTGTTCCAAAGCAGCTGGAGCTACCACGGGCTCCCCACAGGCTTATTTTCACTTGGAGAACACAGAAAACACACCAAGGTGCTGCTGCAAGCAAAGTTACAGAGGTTTCCCAGAGTGTTGCTTTTCTCGAGAAAAGAGCGCTTTACAGCGCTTTCTGGCTGCTAGAGACATGCAGAAAGAGCAAGTGTGGCAGAATGTGTTCCAAAGCAGCTGGAGCTACCACGGGCTCCCCACAGGCTTATTTTCACTTGGAGAACACAGAAAACACACCAAGGTGCTGCTGCAAGCAAAGTTACAGAGGTTTCCCAGAGTGTTGCTTTTCTCGAGAAAAGAGCGCTTTACAGCGCTTTCTGGCTGCTAGAGACATGCAGAAAGAGCAAGTGTGGCAGAATGTGTTCCAAAGCAGCTGGAGCTACCACGGGCTCCCGACAGGCTTATTTTCACTTGGAGAACACAGAAAACACACCAAGGTGCTGCTGCAAGCAAAGTTACAGAGGTTTCCCAGAGTGTTGCTTTTCTCGAGAAAAGAGCGCTTTACAGCGCTTTCTGGCTGCTAGAGACATGCAGAAAGAGCAAGTGTGGCAGAATGTGTTCCAAAGCAGCTGGAGCTACCACGGGCTCCCCACAGGCTTATTTTCACTTGGAGAACACAGAAAACACACCAAGGTGCTGCTGCAAGCAAAGTTACAGAGGTTTCCCAGAGTGTTGCTTTTCTCGAGAAAAGAGCGCTTTACAGCGCTTTCTGGCTGCTAGAGACATGCAGAAAGAGCAAGTGTGGCAGAATGTGTTCCAAAGCAGCTGGAGCTACCACGGGCTCCCCACAGGCTTATTTTCACTTGGAGAACACAGAAAACACACCAAGGTGCTGCTGCAAGCAAAGTTACAGAGGTTTCCCAGAGTGTTGCTTTTCTCGAGAAAAGAGCGCTTTACAGCGCTTTCTGGCTGCTAGAGACATGCAGAAAGAGCAAGTGTGGCAGAATGTGTTCCAAAGCAGCTGGAGCTACCACGGGCTCCCGACAGGCTTATTTTCACTTGGAGAACACAGAAAACACACCAAGGTGCTGCTGCAAGCAAAGTTACAGAGGTTTCCCAGAGTGTTGCTTTTCTCGAGAAAAGAGCGCTTTACAGCGCTTTCTGGCTGCTAGAGACATGCAGAAAGAGCAAGTGTGGCAGAATGTGTTCCAAAGCAGCTGGAGCTACCACGGGCTCCCCACAGGCTTATTTTCACTTGGAGAACACAGAAAACACACCAAGGTGCTGCTGCAAGCAAAGTTACAGAGGTTTCCCAGAGTGTTGCTTTTCTCGAGAAAAGAGCGCTTTACAGCGCTTTCTGGCTGCTAGAGACATGCAGAAAGAGCAAGTGTGGCAGAATGTG
Source organism: Zosterops lateralis (assembly GCF_965231275.1). Lineage (NCBI taxonomy): Eukaryota > Metazoa > Chordata > Aves > Passeriformes > Zosteropidae > Zosterops > Zosterops lateralis. The sequence goes on from NW_028154284.1 coordinate 9,407, forward strand.
TTCCAAAGCAGCTGGAGCTACCACGGGCTCCCGACAGGCTTATTTTCACTTGGAGAACACAGAAAACACACCAAGGTGCTGCTGCAAGCAAAGTTACAGAGGTTTCCCAGAGTGTTGCTTTTCTCGAGAAAAGAGCGCTTTACAGCGCTTTCTGGCTGCTAGAGACATGCAGAAAGAGCAAGTGTGGCAGAATGTGTTCCAAAGCAGCTGGAGCTACCACGGGCTCCCGACAGGCTTATTTTCACTTGGAGAACACAGAAAACACACCAAGGTGCTGCTGCAAGCAAAGTTACAGAGGTTTCCCAGAGTGTTGCTTTTCTCGAGAAAAGAGCGCTTTACAGCGCTTTCTGGCTGCTAGAGACATGCAGAAAGAGCAAGTGTGGCAGAATGTGTTCCAAAGCAGCTGGAGCTACCACGGGCTCCCGACAGGCTTATTTTCACTTGGAGAACACAGAAAACACACCAAGGTGCTGCTGCAAGCAAAGTTACAGAGGTTTCCCAGAGTGTTGCTTTTCTCGAGAAAAGAGCGCTTTACAGCGCTTTCTGGCTGCTAGAGACATGCAGAAAGAGCAAGTGTGGCAGAATGTGTTCCAAAGCAGCTGGAGCTACCACGGGCTCCCGACAGGCTTATTTTCACTTGGAGAACACAGAAAACACACCAAGGTGCTGCTGCAAGCAAAGTTACAGAGGTTTCCCAGAGTGTTGCTTTTCTCGAGAAAAGAGCGCTTTACAGCGCTTTCTGGCTGCTAGAGACATGCAGAAAGAGCAAGTGTGGCAGAATGTGTTCCAAAGCAGCTGGAGCTACCACGGGCTCCGGACAGGCTTATTTTCACTTGGAGAACACAGAAAACACACCAAGGTGCTGCTGCAAGCAAAGTTACAGAGGTTTCCCAGAGTGTTGCTTTTCTCGAGAAAAGAGCGCTTTACAGCGCTTTCTGGCTGCTAGAGACATGCAGAAAGAGCAAGTGTGGCAGAATGTGTTCCAAAGCAGCTGGAGCTACCACGGGCTCCCGACAGGCTTATTTTCACTTGGAGAACACAGAAAACACACCAAGGTGCTGCTGCAAGCAAAGTTACAGAGGTTTCCCAGAGTGTTGCTTTTCTCGAGAAAAGAGCGCTTTACAGCGCTTTCTGGCTGCTAGAGACATGCAGAAAGAGCAAGTGTGGCAGAATGTGTTCCAAAGCAGCTGGAGCTACCACGGGCTCCCGACAGGCTTATTTTCACTTGGAGAACACAGAAAACACACCAAGGTGCTGCTGCAAGCAAAGTTACAGAGGTTTCCCAGAGTGTTGCTTTTCTCGAGAAAAGAGCGCTTTACAGCGCTTTCTGGCTGCTAGAGACATGCAGAAAGAGCAAGTGTGGCAGAATGTGTTCCAAAGCAGCTGGAGCTACCACGGGCTCCCGACAGGCTTATTTTCACTTGGAGAACACAGAAAACACACCAAGGTGCTGCTGCAAGCAAAGTTACAGAGGTTTCCCAGAGTGTTGCTTTTCTCGAGAAAAGAGCGCTTTACAGCGCTTTCTGGCTGCTAGAGACATGCAGAAAGAGCAAGTGTGGCAGAATGTGTTCCAAAGCAGCTGGAGCTACCACGGGCTCCGGACAGGCTTATTTTCACTTGGAGAACACAGAAAACACACCAAGGTGCTGCTGCAAGCAAAGTTACAGAGGTTTCCCAGAGTGTTGCTTTTCTCGAGAAAAGAGCGCTTTACAGCGCTTTCTGGCTGCTAGAGACATGCAGAAAGAGCAAGTGTGGCAGAATGTGTTCCAAAGCAGCTGGAGCTACCACGGGCTCCGGACAGGCTTATTTTCACTTGGAGAACACAGAAAACACACCAAGGTGCTGCTGCAAGCAAAGTTACAGAGGTTTCCCAGAGTGTTGCTTTTCTCGAGAAAAGAGCGCTTTACAGCGCTTTCTGGCTGCTAGAGACATGCAGAAAGAGCAAGTGTGGCAGAATGTGTTCCAAAGCAGCTGGAGCTACCACGGGCTCCGGACAGGCTTATTTTCACTTGGAGAACACAGAAAACGCACCAAGGTGCTGCTGCAAGCAAAGTTACAGAGGTTTCCCAGAGTGTTGCTTTTCTCGAGAAAAGAGCGCTTTACAGCGCTTTCTGGCTGCTAGAGACATGCAGAAAGAGCAAGTGTGGCAGAATGTGTTCCAAAGCAGCTGGAGCTACCACGGGCTCCGGACAGGCTTCTTTTCACTTGGAGAACACAGAAAACACACCAAGGTGCTGCTGCAAGCAAAGTTACAGAGGTTTCCCAGAGTGTTGCTTTTCTCGAGAAAAGAGCGCTTTACAGCGCTTTCTGGCTGCTAGAGACATGCAGAAAGAGCAAGTGTGGCAGAATGTGTTCCAAAGCAGCTGGAGCTACCACGGGCTCCGGACACTTATTTTCACTTGGAGAACACAGAAAACACACCAAGGTGCTGCTGCAAGCAAAGTTACAGAGGTTTCCCAGAGTGTTGCTTTTCTCGAGAAAAGAGCGCTTTACAGCGCTTTCTGGCTGCTAGAGACATGCAGAAAGAGCAAGTGTGGCAGAATGTGTTCCAAAGCAGCTGGAGCTACCACGGGCTCTCCCCACAGGCTTATTTTCACTTGGAGAACACAGAAAACACACCAAAGTGCTGCTGCAAGCAAAGTTACAGAGGTTTCCCAGAGTGTTGCTTTTCTCGAGAAAAGAGCGCTTTACAGCGCTTTCTGGCTGCTAGAGACATGCAGAAAGAGCAAGTGTGGCAGAATGTGTTCCAAAGCAGCTGGAGCTACCACGGGCTCCCCACAGGCTTATTTTCACTTGGAGAACACAGAAAACACACCAAGGTGCTGCTGCAAGCAAAGTTACAGAGGTTTCCCAGAGTGTTGCTTTTCTCGAGAAAAGAGCGCTTTACAGCGCTTTCTGGCTGCTAGAGACATGCAGAAAGAGCAAGTGTGGCAGAATGTGTTCCAAAGCAGCTGGAGCTACCACGGGCTCCCCACAGGCTTATTTTCACTTGGAGAACACAGAAAACACACCAAGGTGCTGCTGCAAGCAAAGTTACAGAGGTTTCCCAGAGTGTTGCTTTTCTCGAGAAAAGAGCGCTTTACAGCGCTTTCTGGCTGCTAGAGACATGCAGAAAGAGCAAGTGTGGCAGAATGTGTTCCAAAGCAGCTGGAGCTACCACGGGCTCCCGACAGGCTTATTTTCACTTGGAGAACACAGAAAACACACCAAGGTGCTGCTGCAAGCAAAGTTACAGAGGTTTCCCAGAGTGTTGCTTTTCTCGAGAAAAGAGCGCTTTACAGCGCTTTCTGGCTGCTAGAGACATGCAGAAAGAGCAAGTGTGGCAGAATGTGTTCCAAAGCAGCTGGAGCTACCACGGGCTCCGGACAGGCTTATTTTCACTTGGAGAACACAGAAAACACACCAAGGTGCTGCTGCAAGCAAAGTTACAGAGGTTTCCCAGAGTGTTGCTTTTCTCGAGAAAAGAGCGCTTTACAGCGCTTTCTGGCTGCTAGAGACATGCAGAAAGAGCAAGTGTGGCAGAATGTGTTCCAAAGCAGCTGGAGCTACCACGGGCTCCGGACAGGCTTATTTTCACTTGGAGAACACAGAAAACACACCAAGGTGCTGCTGCAAGCAAAGTTACAGAGGTTTCCCAGAGTGTTGCTTTTCTCGAGAAAAGAGCGCTTTACAGCGCTTTCTGGCTGCTAGAGACATGCAGAAAGAGCAAGTGTGGCAGAATGTGTTCCAAAGCAGCTGGAGCTACCACGGGCTCCGGACAGGCTTATTTTCACTTGGAGAACACAGAAAACACACCAAGGTGCTGCTGCAAGCAAAGTTACAGAGGTTTCCCAGAGTGTTGCTTTTCTCGAGAAAAGAGCGCTTTACAGCGCTTTCTGGCTGCTAGAGACATGCAGAAAGAGCAAGTGTGGCAGAATGTGTTCCAAAGCAGCTGGAGCTACCACGGGCTCCCGACAGGCTTATTTTCACTTGGAGAACACAGAAAACACACCAAGGTGCTGCTGCAAGCAAAGTTACAGAGGTTTCCCAGAGTGTTGCTTTTCTCGAGAAAAGAGCGCTTTACAGCGCTTTCTGGCTGCTAGAGACATGCAGAAAGAGCAAGTGTGGCAGAATGTGTTCCAAAGCAGCTGGAGCTACCACGGGCTCCGGACAGGCTTATTTTCACTTGGAGAACACAGAAAACACACCAAGGTGCTGCTGCAAGCAAAGTTACAGAGGTTTCCCAGAGTGTTGCTTTTCTCGAGAAAAGAGCGCTTTACAGCGCTTTCTGGCTGCTAGAGACATGCAGAAAGAGCAAGTGTGGCAGAATGTGTTCCAAAGCAGCTGGAGCTACCACGGGCTCCCCACAGGCTTATTTTCACTTGGAGAACACAGAAAACACACCAAGGTGCTGCTGCAAGCAAAGTTACAGAGGTTTCCCAGAGTGTTGCTTTTCTCGAGAAAAGAGCGCTTTACAGCGCTTTCTGGCTGCTAGAGACATGCAGAAAGAGCAAGTGTGGCAGAATGTGTTCCAAAGCAGCTGGAGCTACCACGGGCTCCCCACAGGCTTATTTTCACTTGGAGAACACAGAAAACACACCAAGGTGCTGCTGCAAGCAAAGTTACAGAGGTTTCCCAGAGTGTTGCTTTTCTCGAGAAAAGAGCGCTTTACAGCGCTTTCTGGCTGCTAGAGACATGCAGAAAGAGCAAGTGTGGCAGAATGTGTTCCAAAGCAGCTGGAGCTACCACGGGCTCCGGACAGGCTTATTTTCACTTGGAGAACACAGAAAACACACCAAGGTGCTGCTGCAAGCAAAGTTACAGAGGTTTCCCAGAGTGTTGCTTTTCTCGAGAAAAGAGCGCTTTACAGCGCTTTCTGGCTGCTAGAGACATGCAGAAAGAGCAAGTGTGGCAGAATGTGTTCCAAAGCAGCTGGAGCTACCACGGGCTCCGGACAGGCTTATTTTCACTTGGAGAACACAGAAAACACACCAAGGTGCTGCTGCAAGCAAAGTTACAGAGGTTTCCCAGAGTGTTGCTTTTCTCGAGAAAAGAGCGCTTTACAGCGCTTTCTGGCTGCTAGAGACATGCAGAAAGAGCAAGTGTGGCAGAATGTGTTCCAAAGCAGCTGGAGCTACCACGGGCTCCGGACAGGCTTATTTTCACTTGGAGAACACAGAAAACACACCAAGGTGCTGCTGCAAGCAAAGTTACAGAGGTTTCCCAGAGTGTTGCTTTTCTCGAGAAAAGAGCGCTTTACAGCGCTTTCTGGCTGCTAGAGACATGCAGAAAGAGCAAGTGTGGCAGAATGTGTTCCAAAGCAGCTGGAGCTACCACGGGCTCCGGACAGGCTTCTTTTCACTTGGAGAACACAGAAAACACACCAAGGTGCTGCTGCAAGCAAAGTTACAGAGGTTTCCCAGAGTGTTGCTTTTCTCGAGAAAAGAGCGCTTTACAGCGCTTTCTGGCTGCTAGAGACATGCAGAAAGAGCAAGTGTGGCAGAATGTGTTCCAAAGCAGCTGGAGCTACCACGGGCTCCGGACAGGCTTATTTTCACTTGGAGAACACAGAAAACACACCAAGGTGCTGCTGCAAGCAAAGTTACAGAGGTTTCCCAGAGTGTTGCTTTTCTCGAGAAAAGAGCGCTTTACAGCGCTTTCTGGCTGCTAGAGACATGCAGAAAGAGCAAGTGTGGCAGAATGTGTTCCAAAGCAGCTGGAGCTACCACGGGCTCCGGACAGGCTTCTTTTCACTTGGAGAACACAGAAAACACACCAAGGTGCTGCTGCAAGCAAAGTTACAGAGGTTTCCCAGAGTGTTGCTTTTCTCGAGAAAAGAGCGCTTTACAGCGCTTTCTGGCTGCTAGAGACATGCAGAAAGAGCAAGTGTGGCAGAATGTGTTCCAAAGCAGCTGGAGCTACCACGGGCTCCCGACAGGCTTATTTTCACTTGGAGAACACAGAAAACACACCAAGGTGCTGCTGCAAGCAAAGTTACAGAGGTTTCCCAGAGTGTTGCTTTTCTCGAGAAAAGAGCGCTTTACAGCGCTTTCTGGCTGCTAGAGACATGCAGAAAGAGCAAGTGTGGCAGAATGTGTTCCAAAGCAGCTGGAGCTACCACGGGCTCCCCACAGGCTTATTTTCACTTGGAGAACACAGAAAACACACCAAGGTGCTGCTGCAAGCAAAGTTACAGAGGTTTCCCAGAGTGTTGCTTTTCTCGAGAAAAGAGCGCTTTACAGCGCTTTCTGGCTGCTAGAGACATGCAGAAAGAGCAAGTGTGGCAGAATGTGTTCCAAAGCAGCTGGAGCTACCACGGGCTCCCCACAGGCTTCTTTTCACTTGGAGAACACAGAAAACACACCAAGGTGCTGCTGCAAGCAAAGTTACAGAGGTTTCCCAGAGTGTTGCTTTTCTCGAGAAAAGAGCGCTTTACAGCGCTTTCTGGCTGCTAGAGACATGCAGAAAGAGCAAGTGTGGCAGAATGTGTTCCAAAGCAGCTGGAGCTACCACGGGCTCCCGACAGGCTTATTTTCACTTGGAGAACACAGAAAACACACCAAGGTGCTGCTGCAAGCAAAGTTACAGAGGTTTCCCAGAGTGTTGCTTTTCTCGAGAAAAGAGCGCTTTACAGCGCTTTCTGGCTGCTAGAGACATGCAGAAAGAGCAAGTGTGGCAGAATGTGTTCCAAAGCAGCTGGAGCTACCACGGGCTCCGGACAGGCTTATTTTCACTTGGAGAACACAGAAAACACACCAAGGTGCTGCTGCAAGCAAAGTTACAGAGGTTTCCCAGAGTGTTGCTTTTCTCGAGAAAAGAGCGCTTTACAGCGCTTTCTGGCTGCTAGAGACATGCAGAAAGAGCAAGTGTGGCAGAATGTGTTCCAAAGCAGCTGGAGCTACCACGGGCTCCGGACAGGCTTATTTTCACTTGGAGAACACAGAAAACACACCAAGGTGCTGCTGCAAGCAAAGTTACAGAGGTTTCCCAGAGTGTTGCTTTTCTCGAGAAAAGAGCGCTTTACAGCGCTTTCTGGCTGCTAGAGACATGCAGAAAGAGCAAGTGTGGCAGAATGTGTTCCAAAGCAGCTGGAGCTACCACGGGCTCCGGACAGGCTTATTTTCACTTGGAGAACACAGAAAACACACCAAGGTGCTGCTGCAAGCAAAGTTACAGAGGTTTCCCAGAGTGTTGCTTTTCTCGAGAAAAGAGCGCTTTACAGCGCTTTCTGGCTGCTAGAGACATGCAGAAAGAGCAAGTGTGGCAGAATGTGTTCCAAAGCAGCTGGAGCTACCACGGGCTCCGGACAGGCTTATTTTCACTTGGAGAACACAGAAAACACACCAAGGTGCTGCTGCAAGCAAAGTTACAGAGGTTTCCCAGAGTGTTGCTTTTCTCGAGAAAAGAGCGCTTTACAGCGCTTTCTGGCTGCTAGAGACATGCAGAAAGAGCAAGTGTGGCAGAATGTGTTCCAAAGCAGCTGGAGCTACCACGGGCTCCGGACAGGCTTATTTTCACTTGGAGAACACAGAAAACACACCAAGGTGCTGCTGCAAGCAAAGTTACAGAGGTTTCCCAGAGTGTTGCTTTTCTCGAGAAAAGAGCGCTTTACAGCGCTTTCTGGCTGCTAGAGACATGCAGAAAGAGCAAGTGTGGCAGAATGTGTTCCAAAGCAGCTGGAGCTACCACGGGCTCCGGACAGGCTTATTTTCACTTGGAGAACACAGAAAACACACCAAGGTGCTGCTGCAAGCAAAGTTACAGAGGTTTCCCAGAGTGTTGCTTTTCTCGAGAAAAGAGCGCTTTACAGCGCTTTCTGGCTGCTAGAGACATGCAGAAAGAGCAAGTGTGGCAGAATGTGTTCCAAAGCAGCTGGAGCTACCACGGGCTCCCCACAGGCTTATTTTCACTTGGAGAACACAGAAAACACACCAAGGTGCTGCTGCAAGCAAAGTTACAGAGGTTTCCCAGAGTGTTGCTTTTCTCGAGAAAAGAGCGCTTTACAGCGCTTTCTGGCTGCTAGAGACATGCAGAAAGAGCAAGTGTGGCAGAATGTGTTCCAAAGCAGCTGGAGCTACCACGGGCTCCGGACAGGCTTATTTTCACTTGGAGAACACAGAAAACACACCAAGGTGCTGCTGCAAGCAAAGTTACAGAGGTTTCCCAGAGTGTTGCTTTTCTCGAGAAAAGAGCGCTTTACAGCGCTTTCTGGCTGCTAGAGACATGCAGAAAGAGCAAGTGTGGCAGAATGTGTTCCAAAGCAGCTGGAGCTACCACGGGCTCCGGACAGGCTTATTTTCACTTGGAGAACACAGAAAACACACCAAGGTGCTGCTGCAAGCAAAGTTACAGAGGTTTCCCAGAGTGTTGCTTTTCTCGAGAAAAGAGCGCTTTACAGCGCTTTCTGGCTGCTAGAGACATGCAGAAAGAGCAAGTGTGGCAGAATGTGTTCCAAAGCAGCTGGAGCTACCACGGGCTCCGGACAGGCTTATTTTCACTTGGAGAACACAGAAAACACACCAAGGTGCTGCTGCAAGCAAAGTTACAGAGGTTTCCCAGAGTGTTGCTTTTCTCGAGAAAAGAGCGCTTTACAGCGCTTTCTGGCTGCTAGAGACATGCAGAAAGAGCAAGTGTGGCAGAATGTGTTCCAAAGCAGCTGGAGCTACCACGGGCTCCGGACAGGCTTATTTTCACTTGGAGAACACAGAAAACACACCAAGGTGCTGCTGCAAGCAAAGTTACAGAGGTTTCCCAGAGTGTTGCTTTTCTCGAGAAAAGAGCGCTTTACAGCGCTTTCTGGCTGCTAGAGACATGCAGAAAGAGCAAGTGTGGCAGAATGTGTTCCAAAGCAGCTGGAGCTACCACGGGCTCCGGACAGGCTTATTTTCACTTGGAGAACACAGAAAACACACCAAGGTGCTGCTGCAAGCAAAGTTACAGAGGTTTCCCAGAGTGTTGCTTTTCTCGAGAAAAGAGCGCTTTACAGCGCTTTCTGGCTGCTAGAGACATGCAGAAAGAGCAAGTGTGGCAGAATGTGTTCCAAAGCAGCTGGAGCTATCACGGGCTCCGGACAGGCTTATTTTCACTTGGAGAACACAGAAAACACACCAAGGTGCTGCTGCAAGCAAAGTTACAGAGGTTTCCCAGAGTGTTGCTTTTCTCGAGAAAAGAGCGCTTTACAGCGCTTTCTGGCTGCTAGAGACATGCAGAAAGAGCAAGTGTGGCAGAATGTGTTCCAAAGCAGCTGGAGCTACCACGGGCTCCGGACAGGCTTATTTTCACTTGGAGAACACAGAAAACACACCAAGGTGCTGCTGCAAGCAAAGTTACAGAGGTTTCCCAGAGTGTTGCTTTTCTCGAGAAAAGAGCGCTTTACAGCGCTTTCTGGCTGCTAGAGACATGCAGAAAGAGCAAGTGTGGCAGAATGTGTTCCAAAGCAGCTGGAGCT
>NW_028154283.1:0-18775 GCF_965231275.1 Zosterops lateralis
GTTTGTAGGTTTTGTATCTTGCACCGGTCGGTCACTGTGAATTAGAATATTCAACACAAAAAGAGAGAGAATGGATTGTAACAAGGTGCCCTCTCTCTTGCTCTCTTGCTCTTTCCCCCCACGCTCTTGCCCCCTCTCTCTTATCCCTGCTGTCTTATCCCTTCCCCCACTCTTACCTCACTTCTACCCCTGAGCTCTCTTCTACCCTCTCTCTCCCCTCTCTCTCCCGGGGCTTCCCTCCAGCCCAGGCTGGTGGCTGAAGGCAAAGCCCTCTTTACCCACCACCCTTGTAATAAAGCCACGTGTTTCTAGAATATCTCAGCTCTGCAGAGTTCCTTGTCCCTGCCGTCCACGGATGTCACTACACAGCACAGGTGGTGTCTAAAAGCAAAACCCTATTGCAAGGGAGGGAAGGAAGGGCTTTATAATCTCAGGAGTAATGTTACCCAGGACTAAAAAGCAGCCGTGACAATTCTGAGGATTAATAGGTGTTATATATATTTTATATAAAGTTGGCTTTTCGCAAGATGTGTGCTATATAGTAAATAATGTTGTGGTAAGGATATAGAATATATATATAGAATATAAGTTTTTAATTCTGCTTTTAGAAAATTAGGTATAGTGGTAATAACTGATGTAATGTGCTTAAACTGTCTGTTTGGTTGGGATAACATCCAGTGAACATGTAAAGAGGACCCTGCTATTGATACACCAACTATCAGCATCTCCCACCTGCAGAAAGCACGGACCAAGGCCCAAGCTGGACGCGATAAAAAGGACACAGCCACGAAACACGCATGCTCTAAAAAGGCGGACCCAAGGAGGGGCCATGCAAAACAGTTCCTGGAAAATGGAAACTAGTTTATGGAATTTTATGAATATTCATACATCGATATAACGGGAAGGGTATTTAACGAGTGTCCCTGAGAAAGCAAAGTGTGGACTTGGCTGAATGCCGAGTCACCCGGCCGGCCGTACTTGGCTTTTTTTATCTCCTAATTGTCTTAATTATTTTATTAAACATAGTTTTTTAAATTTACCAAAAAGTGAACCTCGTTTTTCACAATTGGGAATTGCAGGACCTGGATTGAGGATTCTCTGCTCTAGCCAGAACACTGGATGACTTTTTAACCCCACACAGCCTCAATGTTATGGTTTGGACACGAGAAAGAGAACAAAACTTGAGAAAATGAAAAAACCCAAAATGACTGATGTCCCAGCCATGGCTCTTCCAGAGTCAGAAAAAAACCTGGAATTTTTTGTATGCAAAAAGCTCAGGTCAGGTAGAAAGAATGAATGGGGAAATAAAGAAACACCTTTGGAAGCTGCTGACAGAAACCAAGATGCCACAGGTGGGGCTTTTGCCATTGGCTCTGGCAAGAATAAGAGCCAGATCCAGGGCACATATTCAATTATCTCCCTGGAAATTGATCTTTGGAATTCCTTCCCCGGGCAATTCTCCACCTAGTGCAGGCTGGAGATAAGGGATGTGTATTTAAAGCAGCCTGTGGCCAGAATCCTGTCTCCTGTGAAATCTCTCCCACTGGAAGCTGGGCTGGCACAGACCCTGCCTTGGGCCTTTGCTGTTCACACCATCCAACCAGGACATGGGGCCCTGCCTGAGGAGTGGGAAGAAGCACCACTGGGGGCCAAGTGGCCCATCCCAAGTGTCCCTGAGCACAGAAACAGCCCCAGCACAGCTCAGCACGGGGGGACCCCTCACCCTGGGCTCAAGGGCTCGGAAGGCCCAAAGGAGATTTGGACTTCCCGGCTGCAGGAGGAGGATGGGAGGCCACGACTGACCCGCCCTGAAGGCACCGGAGCAGCAGCCAGGGCTCCACAGCGGGGGAAGCCCCTGTGCCTGCCCACAGATCCTCTGCTGGAATAGTCTGCCTGGCCACCTCCTGGGCCATCTCCAGACACTGGGGGCCCAGCCTTGCTGCCACTGCTTCAGCTTCAGGGCTTTCTGTGCCTGCACTCGCCACAGGGGCTGGGGAACACAACGGGACAATTCCACTCTGGCTCTCAGTCACACTCACACACGGGGCTGGATGGGATCACATTGCTCCAAAATATACCAAGTTCAAATTTAAAAAAAATTCTTTTTTCTCTAGTCAGGCTTGGTTTGCCTTTGTCCTGGGAAAGGAATTTTAAATATTATCTTTTAAAGGATGTTACACCACTCAACAGAGATGAGTTTAACATCTCAGCAGACTGGGAATAGCCCAAAAGACACCCACAAAGACAACGACCATCAACAAAACATCAACGACCATCAGCAAACAGCAACCAACATCTGCCCCAGACACTGCCCTGGAATAGCTGGAGACACCTGGTCTGGAAAAGGCTGATGAGGAAATCCAGGAGTGAGGACCTAATTAACATCAGAGGCAAAGAAATCCGGCTCCAATAGGAAACCAAATACTCAGAACTCAGCGACTTGGAAGCAATGAACATCAAACCAATGGATTTCTATGGGTTCAGACTGTAGAAAGTTTAGGAAAAATCCAGTACAACTCACATGTCATGAAATGATTTCCTCTGCACACCCTGGCTATGAGTGGATGAAATGATTTCTGTTGCACATCCTGGCCAAAATCAAGTAATGCCTTGACTCTCTAACACTAAAAATATTCTTGGACAAATTCTGTTTTTCTCACAGTTTCTGTAACAAGATTACACCACCACAATAATTTCTCATAATAATCCTGCTTTTATATTGTCAGTTACGTTTGGACCAGGGGTGTGAGAATCAATTCCTACTCGTAGGAGGAAAAGTAAATAAAACTTGATTACTTTGAAATGTTTTTGTCTATGTTTGTGTGAGGCTCTGAGTGATGGCAAAATTTCGGTTTGGGTTTTTCGATGTTCATCTTTAGGCTGCATTTTGCAAAACTAGAAGGGCTTTAAAGGTGACCCTTTAAGGCACAAACAGGTAAAAGAATTAAACAGTTAAATTAACAGTTAAAACAAAAGCAGATTGTGGGGGGGGGGCACATGTGAGTCATTCAGTGGCTGCTCTGGAAGAGAAGCTCCATTCCAGGCAGCCAGGAGAGGAGCTTTAGAAATGCAAATTAACACTGCTGGGGAAAAGTGGGGACAGTGCACCAGGCTCTTCTTGCCTGCGGGAGGAATTGGGCTGATTCCCTCTGCCCCTCAGCCCAAGCTCTGCCTGCTTGCACAGATGGAATTGGCACAGCCAAAGGCAGAGCCCACAGGGAGGAGATCTGACTCTGCAACACAAATTGCTTCAGCTGCAAAGGGAAACAGCCAGTGGAGAATGGTGTGAAAACTTCACTACAACAAGTGGGGGGAATCATCCCTCTCCCCACTCCAACATGTGCTGGCACTGTCTGTGTCACACAGGGAGCATCAGACCACTGGGCTGTTTGTGCTACCACAGGCTCAGAGAAATCACTTGGGAATCCAAGTCTGGGATGATTTAATTAGAGAAAAGAGATCAATTGATGCAGCCCTGGATTAAAGGAATGCTCTTTCTCCTCTGTTGTGCTACAGCAACTCTCATCTTTGGGCCCTGCACCACACCTTGCTGAGGGCAGCTCATTCAGCAGCTGAGCAAGGGGATGCAGGTGGCAGCCAGGCCTCCTGAGCCACACACGGCTACAAAAGGACAGGACCTGTTAAAAATGACCCGATAATATTGGCTTTCACATTTGTGCATTAGTCTTTATATGTGGTTATTGATTTCAAGTACGGCGGAATTTACAATCCCTTTTAGCTGCTTGCTAATAAAACTTATTTCTCATTTTAGTATGCACAGTAAAGCCCATGGAAATAGTAGTGTGATGAGTGTTATGTTGATGTATTCACCTTACAGCTTATAGAAATAATTACGTGATGAGTGTATTGTACCACAGGCCTTAGCAAAATATAAAATGTTAAAATACTTCTTGTAACCGAGAGAACTGTGTAAAGCAATTAGGTTGTTTCCCACATCTGCTGACTGACCTCTCCAAGTGATAAGGGTGACACCAACCAGAGCACGGGAGAAGAATTAGAGAAGAATTTGTTACCTGTTCAGTATCTGGGAAGTGTGAAACAACAGGATGAAGCCACAAGAAGAAATAAAATATATTGACCTGATCCACAGGATGTTATTTAGATAAGCCAGAACAGAAAACAAAAAAAAGAGAAAAGTTTCTATAACAATGAAAGCTACCAAGAATATTTGAATAATGCATGAAACTCATGAACACGTATGTGCCTTAGTAAAGTAACAGTACAGAGATAACACTGTCTTAATGCACCCACGGGTCCCTTGGCTGATCGCCAGGAACACCCAGCGCTGGACATGGTCCTGCTTTTTCCCTTATTGAACTTTTGAAAAATATTCTAAGACTGAATATTCGTTTTCCTCAGAATTGAGGTCACTGACAATAATCCCAAACCCAAAGAGGACCCAGCAAGAAAAAACAGAGTCAACGAGTGAATCTGCTTGGAGACAGGGCCGGGGACTGGGAGATAAGGGAGCAACGGGAGAATCCATCAGTTTCAGAAAATGTCCCTCATTGACACGGACTGTGCTCAGCCAAGGCCCTGCGAAATTCCTGAACACGGAGAAGAAGAACAAAGAGAGAGCAGAGCCGGGAATATCGGATGTTCTACAAAAGGGGGGCGCATATTAACGAGGACATGCAGGAGGCGGATCGGGAAGTCGGAACTTTCCAAGGACCTTCGCCACGGGGCAAAGGGACAGGGAGATGCAGGAGGGAAAATCAGGAGAAAAAGGAGGCCGCGTCCTACAACAATTGGAGAGACCCCCCGGCAAAGGCCGCACGGCCTCTCCCTTTGTTCAGGAATAAAGTCACTTTTACAGGACTCCTCGGGCTCCTGTGGGGACACAAACCTCTGGCCACCTCTGGGAATTTTCCCGCACAGCCCCCCCCGGGGACAGGGCGGCCACCTCCGTCCTCCCCACAGGAACCGGGACGAGCCGGCGCTGCTCCGGCAGCGGCTCCTGCCGAGGCAGCGGCGGGAAGGAGAGCGCGGGCAGCCGCTCCCGCAGCGCCCTCAGGCCACGGGCAACACGGCGCCGACACGGCACAAGGAACCCGCCGGAGCCCCCTGCCGCCCCCTCCGCCCGCAGCCAGCCCCGAGCCCCGGCAGAACCGAGCGCGGCTCCCACCTGCGCTGGGGCCGCCTCCGAGCTCCGCCAGTGCCGCCTCACCGGGCTCCGGCCGCTGCCGCCGCTCCCGGGCTCGCACACGCGCTCCCACAATGGCGCCTCTGCCCAGCCACGGGCGCCCGGGGGGCGGCCCCGGCAACGGGCTTGGCCCCGCTCCGCCCAATCAGCGCGCGCCCACAACCGGCACTGACGGCACAATCAGCCAATGGCGGCGAGCGAGGCCCGGGCTGTGCACACGGCCCACACCCGCCCCGCGCTCTCAGGCCCCGCCCCCGGGCTGTGGGAGGGGAAAGCCGCAGATGAGGAACCGCCCTGGGACGGGCCCGGGCCCGAGTCGGGATTGAGCTGGAAACACGAACAAAGTTCTCCGCACCTCCCGGCCCGCCTTTCCCAGCCCTGCGTGTTCGCTGCCACCGCCTCCGAGGAAAGCCCTCAGTTCTCCCGGCCCTACTCAGGAGCATCAGCGCATGGCTTTGATTTCGCCAAAAAAAAAAAGGGAAAAGCCCCAAGGCCCTTGGGCTGAGTGGAGGAGGGGGGAGATTTCTGGCAGAAAACTCCAGAAATCTTTTTTCCCGAGGCGGGGAAGAACAAAGCCAAGCCCAGTGAGGCGGGTCGCTCCCAGCAGCGCCTCTCTGCCGTCCCAGCTGAAGCCCTCGCTGGCTGCTCCGGGCTGGACGGGCGCACCGGGAGCGCTGGGAAGGGGCCCCGGCTCGGGGCGCGGCCCCCGGGGCAGCCCCGCGGCAGCTCCAAGGCTCCGCCAGCCGGGATGGAACGTGGCAGGGGGAGCGGGGAAGGGACGGGGCTGCCGGCGCCGAGGGAACACCAGGGACACCGGGGGCGCTTCACAAGCATTTAATGAGAAACCCCAAAATTATAAACAATACAAAAACAGCAACAGTGGCACCTTAAAAACAGATGGGGGTCATGCAGAGCCATCCCAAAGAAAGAAGGGATGGAATGGAATTCCACTGAATTGGAATGGACCCACAAGGATTGAGTCACACCCTTAAGGTATTGGTGCCTGTGGGGTCAAATCACACATTGGCATTATTGGCACCTTGCCCCAGCCACAGTCACATTCACATGTTTGTACCTGTTTGTACATTGCACTTGTTTGTTGCCTGTATTCACAGTGTTATACCAATATAGATATGAAATATCTGTGTATAAATAGTGTTAGAAGAAGGTATATGAAACCTGTTTCCACTGTGTTATATCTACATATATATACAGGCTTAGTGTATAAATGTGGAGTGCAAGAGAAACAGGATGAGTCCTGGAGTGGCTCCAGGAGAAAGAAACCCCCAGCCCCAGCCCAGGCAGCCACACCTCAGCTTCCACATCACCTCCTCTTCCTGCACGTTCATCTCCTGGAGACCAGGCACTGAGGTGACCCTGAGACAAAATACTGAGATGTTCATGAGATCAGGCACTGAGGTGACCCTGAGGGTCAGTGCAAGGCAGACACTGTGCCTGAGGAAGGACATCCCAGGGTCTGGGAAAGGGCAAAGCTGTGACTGCCCAGCACAGAGAAGGTGCTTTGTCCATCCCCTGTCACAGCCGAGTTTGGGCTCTGCTGCACAGATAGGGCATCAGGTATGAGCAGGGCACACTCCTGAGTTTATTCTCAGCCAGGAAAACACACTCTGCATCGCCCAGGACAGGAACCCTGCAAGGAGGAGCAGAGACAATGCTGGCAACACAGGGGACACACTGTGCTCCCATGCCCCCATTCCCTGCCCACATCCCCCAGGCCCTGCTCGGCTCCCTGGGACTCACGAGGAGTTGAAGCTGCTGCCGTCCTCCCACTGAAGCTGCTGCCCCCGTCTGCGCAGCCCCAGCCAGAGATTGACCTTCCGGCTGGGGCGGGACAGGAACTCCTGGGAAGTGAAGAGACCAGCAGTCAGATCTGCACCCCCAGCCCAGGAGCCCCCCAGGCCCCCCTCGGACACCCCACACCCCCAGCCCCTCACTCACCATTTCCTCATCCCTGAGCACGGCCAGGGAGGCCCCGAGCTCAGAGCACCGAGCCTGACCCTGATCCCAGGTGTGCTGATCCTTCGAGAGGAAGTAGCAGATCCTGCGGTACCCGACCCAGTCATCAGGACAGGCCAGCGGAGTGCCAGGAAAAGCTGCAATGTTTGTTTGTCTTCCCCCTGCAGAGGGAAGAGGAGAAGGTCCAGGATTCCCCTCCACAGGCAATAGGGACCCTGCTGTGCCCCGAGGGGCTGGGCTGAGGCAGCTGCTCCTCCCTTACCTGACAGCACAGCCAAGGCCGGCACCAAAGCCAGGACCAGCATCACGAGCAGAGTCAGGACCAGGGTGACCTTGGGATGGGATCTGAACCTCTCACCTGCAGCAGTAAAGAGTCCATGGCTGTGAGGACGGGGCTGTCCTGAGCACGCCCAGCCCTCACATCCCCCCACCCAACACCCGGGGGACACAGGAGGGATCCCCCATTCTGTGTGCCCCTCACTCAGCTGGCAGCAAGAGAAACAAGGGACAGGGGCACAGCCAGGGCCAGGGCACAGCCGGGGCCAGAAGAACTGCCCAGCGCCGGGGGCAGCCGGGGGTGTCGGTCCCGGCCCCTGCGGGGGCCCAGCAGAGCAGGAGGGCTCTTCCAGAGCCCTGGAAACAGCCACAGCCCTGCCAGCCCTGTGCACCTGTGGGGTGACACTGTCCCCTCCCTACAGCCCACGGCGCGGGCCCTGCACTCACACAGAAATCCTCCACCAATTCTTTCCTGTCCTTTCCTGGTTGCCGATCCACCTTGGACGTCCAGGATTTCATTCACTGTCCTGGCACTGCAGCGGGGTCCTTCCTCCGCATCTTCACTCTCTGCACACTCACCAGTGGCCCCTTCCTGCTTAGGACAAGTGGCTTCTTGTGCCCGAGGCAAGTGTGTAACCCTGGCTGCTGAAACAGGCTGGGGACCTGGGGGCTGAATCACAGCCTTTTGAACGGAGCAGGATTCCCTCTCTTCCAGATCACAGCTGGGCTCTCTTTGCTTGGAATAAAGAACACGGGTTTCCTGAGACATGAACGCGGCTGAAAAAGACGTTCAGAGCTCCGACCCAGGAACAGTTTTACAACGACGGCGATGGAAGGTTTAATGGCCCGTGCCAGAGACCGCGGCTGGTTCCGGCCCTGCGGTTCTCCAGGCTCAGGAAGGCGGTGCCAGCTCCGTCCTGCCCTGTCCCTGCTGCCCGGGGACGCTGCGGCAGCACCTGCGGACACAAGCGCAGCCTCCGGGAGCTCCGAGCCCGGCGGGGCGCCCGCAGCCCCGGCCCCCTCCGGCTCTGCAGCTGCTGCAGACGAGCTCCGGGCCGGGACAGGCGGTGACAGCGCCTGGGACCTGCCGAGTGCCGGCCCGGGGCGGCTGCGGATCGGGCTCGGCCTCCGAGGGGAAGAACCGGCAGCCCCGAGGAGGCGCAGGACCGTCCCCTGCAGCCCCTGTCCGGGCGGGCTGGAGCCCAGGGACACTGAGCGCTGCCACCGCCCTTTGTGTCCCTGTTGGGAACAGGAGAGGCGGGGCCTGGCAGGAAAAGCCGAACTTCGGCGGCGTCACCCGGCGCTGTGCCCGGAGGGACATCCCAGCCCAGTTTCACATCCGACTTTTCAAATTAGGGAAACAATGGAATAATCACAGGACGGGATCGCGGCAGTTCCGTGCCGCGCGCCAAGCCCGCCCCTCTCCCCCATTGGCCGACGTCTCCCGCCGCGTCTCCTTCTCGTGCGCTGATTGGTCAGAGCTGGGCTGAGGGACGATCCCGGCCCGCCCACTCCGCCATGCTCGGATCGGCCCCCGGAGCGCGGAGCGACTCTGGAAACCGGGACCGGCCCCGGGAGCGGCGGCAGCGGCCGGAGCCCGGTGAGGCGGCACTGGCGGAGCTCGGAGGCGGCCCCAGCGCAGGTGGGAGCCGCGCTCGGTTCTGCCGGGGCTCGGGGCTGGCTGCGGGCGGAGGGGGCGGCAGGGGGCTCCGGCGGGTTCCTTGTGCCGTGTCGGCGCCGTGTTGCCCGTGGCCTGAGGGCGCTGCGGGAGCGGCTGCCCGCGCTCTCCTTCCCGCCGCTGCCTCGGCAGGAGCCGCTGCCGGAGCAGCGCCGGCTCGTCCCGGTTCCTGTGGGGAGGACGGAGGTGGCCGCCCTGTCCCCGGGGGGGGCTGTGCGGGAAAATTCCCAGAGGTGGCCAGAGGTTTGTGTCCCCACAGGAGCCCGAGGAGTCCTGTAAAAGTGACTTTATTCCTGAACAAAGGGAGAGGCCGTGCGGCCTTTGCCGGGGGGTCTCTCCAATTGTTGTAGGACGCGGCCTCCTTTTTCTCCTGATTTTCCCTTCTGCATCTCCCTGTCCCTTTGCCCCGTGGCGAAGGTCCTTGGAAAGTTCCGACTTCCCGATCCGCCTCCTGCATGTCCTCGTTAATATGCGCCCCCCTTTTGTAGAACATCCGATATTCACGGCTCTGCTCAGTCTTTGTTCTTCTTCTCCGTGTTCAGGAATTTCGCAGGGCCTTGGCTGAGCACAGTCCGTGTCAATGAGGGACATTTTCTGAAACTGATGGATTCTCCCGTTGCTCCCTTATCTCCCAGTCCCCGGCCCTGTCTCCAAGCAGATTCACTCGTTGACTCTGTTTTTTCTTGCTGGGTCCTCTTTGGGTTTGGGATTATTGTCAGTGACCTCAATTCTGAGAAAAGCGAATATTCAGTCTTAGAATATTTTTCGAAATTTCAATAAGGGACAAACCAGTTCCATGTCCAGCGCTGGGTGTTCCTGGCGATCAGCCAAGGGACCCGTGGGTGCGTTAAGACAGTGTTATCTCTGTACTGTTACTTTACTAAGGCACATACATGTTCATGGGTTTCATGCATTATTCAAATATTCTTGGTAGCTTTCATTGTTATAGAAACTTTTCTCTTTTTTTTTGTTTTCTGTTCTGGCTTATCTAAATAACATCCTGTGGATCAGGTCCATATATTTTATTTCTTCTTGTGGCTTCATCCTGTTGTTTCACACTTCCCAGATACTGAACAGTTAACAAATTCTTCTCTAATTCTTCTCCCGTGCTCTGGTTGGTGTCACCCTTATCACTTGGAGAGGTCAGTCAGCAGATGTGGGAAACAACCTAATTGCTTTACACAGTTCTCTCGGTTACAAGAAGGATTTTAACATTTTATATTTTGCTAAGGCCTGTGGTACAATACATTCATCACATAATTATTTCTATAAGCTGTAAGGTGAATACATCAACATAACACTCATCACACTACTATTTCCATGGGCTTTACTGTGCATACTAAAATGAGAAATAAGTTTTATTAACAGGCAGCTAAAAGGGATTATAAACTGCACTATCCTTACAATCAATAACCACATATAAAGACTAATGCACAAATGTCAAAGCCAATATTATCGGGTCATTTTTAACAGTTCCTGTCCTTTTGTAGCCGTGTGTGGCTCAGGAGGCCTGGCTGCCACCTGCATCCCCTTGCTCAGCTGTGAATGAGCTGCCCTCAGCAAGGTGTGGTGCAGGGCCCAAAGATGAGAGTTGCTGTAGCACAACAGAGGAGAAAGAGCATTCGTTTAACCCCTGCTGTGCCAGGGAGCCACCAAACCGTGTCCCATTCCCATCCTTTCCACGTTTGGACCGGAACATGAGCTGCTTTCTTATTTCCTTTGTTTTCTGTTTCCCCACTTTTCTGTTGTCATCTCTTTGCCAACAGCATCTTGAGTCATTTAATTTTCCACCCTGTCCTCCTCCTTCTGCTCACAGATAATCTGATCCCACCCCGTGGTGAAATGTTGTGTTCTTGGTTTGGGTGGATTGGTGGGCCAGACTGAGGAGCTGGATCTGTCTGGTTGGTTATTATTTCGTGGACATCTTGTAATCTAATTGTGCCATTGGAACGATCAATGTGTTCTCTGGCTCCTGATGTGAATTGGTTTGGGTTCCCAGGGGCTGGTCCAGGGTGTTGTAGGATTTGTTGTGGTGGCCGTTCATCTTTTCCCCATTTTTGGGGGCTCCCTCCAGCCAGGGCTGCATCAATTGATCTCTTTTCTCTAATTAAATCATGCCAGACTTGGATTCCCAAGTGATTTCTCTGAGCCTGTGGTAGCACAAACAGCCCAGTGGTCTGATGGTCCCTGTGTGACACAGACAGTGCCAGCACATGTTGGAGTGGGGAGAGGGATGATTCCCCCCACTTGTTGTAGTGAAGTTTTCACACCATTCTCCACTGGCTGTTTCCCTTTGCAGCTGAAGCAATTTGTGTTGCAGAGTCAGATCTCCTCCCTGTGGGCTCTGCCTTTGGCTGTGCCAATTCCATCTGTGCAAGCAGGCAGAGCTTGGGCTGAGGGGCAGAGGGAATCAGCCCAATTCCTCCCGCAGGCAAGAAGAGCCTGGTGCACTGTCCCCACTTTTCCCCAGCAGTGTTAATTTGCATTTCTAAAGCTCCTCTCCTGGCTGCCTGGAATGGAGCTTCTCTTCCAGAGCAGCCACTGAATGACTCACATGTGCCCCCCCACAATCTGCTTTTGTTTTAACTGTTAATTTAACTGTTTAATTCTTTTGACTGTTTGTGCCTTAAAGGGTCACCTTTAAAGCTCTTCTAGTTTTGCAAAATGCGGCCTAAAGATGAACATCGAAAAACCCAAACCGAAATTTTGCCATCACTCAGAGCCTCACACAAACATAGACAAAAACATTTCAAAGTAATCAAGTTTTATTTACTTTTTCTCCTAGCAGTAGAATTGATTCTCACACCCCTGGTCCAAATGTAACTGACAATTTAAAAGCAGGATTATTATGAGAAATTATTGTGGTGGTGTAATCTTGTTACAGAAACTGTGAGAAAAACAGTATTTGTCCAACAATACTTTTAGTGTTAGAGAGTCAAGGCATTACTTGATTTTGGCCAGGATGTGCAACAGAAATCATTTAATCCACTCGTAGCCAGGGTGTGCAGAGGAAATCATTCAAAACTCAAACATGTGAGTTTTACTGGATTTTTCCTAAACTTTGTACAGTCTGAGCCCATAGAAATCCTTTGGTTTGATGTTCATTGCTTCCAAGTCGCTGAGTTCTGAGTATTTGGTTTCCTATTGGAGCCGGATTTCTTTGCCTCTGATGTTAATTAGGTCCTCACTCCTGGATTTCCTCATCAGCCTTTTCCAGACCAGGTGTCTCCAGCTATTCCAGGGCAGTGTCTGGGGCAGATGTTGGTTGCTGTTTGCTGATGGTCGTTGATGTTTTGTTGATGGTCGTTGTCTTTGTGGGTGTCTTTTGGGCTATTCCCAGTCTGCTGAGATGTTAAACTCATCTCTGTTGAGTGGTGTAACATCCTTTAAAAGATAATATTTAAAATTCCTTTCCCAGGGCAAAGGCAAACCAAGCCTGACTAGAGAAATAAGATTTTTTTTAAATTTGAACTTGGTATATTTTGGAGCAATGTGATCCCATCCAGCCCCGTGTGTGAGTGTGACTGAGAGCCAGAGTGGAATTGTCCCGTTGTGTTCCCCAGCCCCTGTGGCGAGTGCAGGCACAGAAAGGCCTGAAGCTGAAGCAGTGGCAGCAAGGCTGGGCCCCCAGTGTCTGGAGATGGCCCAGGAGGTGCCCAGGCAGACTATTCCAGCAGAGGATCTGTGGGCAGGCACAGGGGCTTCCCCCGCTGTGGAGCCCTGGCTGCTGCTCCGGTGCCTTCAGGGCGGGTCAGTCGTGGCCTCCCATCCTCCTCCTGCAGCCGGGAAGTCCAAATCTCCTTTGGGCCTTCCGAGCCCTTGAGCCCAGGGTGAGGGGTCCCCCCGTGCTGAGCTGTGCTGGGGCTGTTTCTGTGCTCAGGGACACTTGGGATGGGCCACTTGGCCCCCAGTGGTGCTTCTTCCCACTCCTCAGGCAGGGCCCCATGTCCTGGTTGGATGGTGTGAACAGCAAAGTCCCAAGGCAGGGTCTGTGCCAGCCCAGCTTCCAGTGGGAGAGATTTCACAGGAGACAGGATTCTGGCCACAGGCTGCTTTAAATACACATCCCTTATCTCCAGCCTGCACTAGGTGGAGAATTGCCAGGGGAAGGAATTCCAAAGATCGATTCCAAGGGAGATAATTGAATATCTGCCCTGGATCTGGCTCTTATTCTTGCCAGAGCCAATGGCAAAAGCCCCACCTGTGGCCTCTTGGTTTCTGTCAGCAGCTTCCAAAGGTGTTTCTTTATTTCCCCATTCATTCTTTCTACCTGACCTGAGCTCTGGGGGTGCCAGGGGTTGTGGAGGTCCCATTGTGTTCCTAAAGCTGCCAGAACCCCCTGAAGGATCTTTCCTGTAAAATGAGTTCCCCTATTGTAGTTTATTGCTTCCTCAATCCTTTCTCTTGGAATTACTTGTTTCAGAAATACCTTTCTAAGTGATCCAGCGATTACTGCAGAAGTCAGAATTGCTTTTGGCCCCCCTGTTGGGTGACATGGTGTCAGCAGGAGATATTTCAGCCTTCCTGCTCAGGGCATTTCAGTCCCAGGCTCTCACAGGCACACACAGCTCTGCCGGTTGAGCTGACCATGTGGGGGGTAACCTGCGCTTTGTCTGATTCCCTTTCCTAAATAACAGCGTGTCTTGTAACTCTTTTCCCTTCTGCTGCCCTTGGAGACCCGTCCAGAAACACCTTTTCTCCCTGAGGCCAGGGAATGTCTCATCAATCTCTCCCAGCCTGGCTCTGGAGCTCTGTCACCTCAGTGCAGTCATGGGTTTCTCCCCAGCCCCTGTGCAGGCTGTTCCAACAGGAGGCTGGGTTAAACCCTTCCCCTGTCCTCACTTCTAAATCCTCCTGTGCCACTGAACAAGTTTCCTGCTGTGATAACCCAGCCCTGCTCTTTTGGTTCTCAGAGGCTGAACTTGATGCCAGACTTGGACAACAGGAGATCCTTGTGCTGTCAGTTTTCAGGCCTCAGGTCCCATTCAAGCTGTGGCTGCACAATTCTGCAGACAGTGGGGCCACTCTGGCCACTGGGTTAAACATTTTAGCACAAGAATTCCTTTGGCCTGGCCCTGTTTAACACTCACATACGATTCCAGTTCATTTTCTGAGTCTGGAGGAGCCATGGCTGGGGCATCAATAATTTTGGGGTTTTTTTTCATTTCTCAAGTTTTGTTCCCTTTCCCATGTCCAAACCATAACATTGAGGCTGTGTGGGGTTAAAAAGTCATACAATGTTTTAGCTGGAGCAGAGAATCCTCAATCCAGGTCCTGCAATTCCCAATTGTGAAAAACGAGGTTCACTTTTTGGTAAATTTTAAGACTTATGTTTAATAAAATAATTAAGACAATTAGGAGATAAAAAAAGCCAAGTGCGGCCGGCCGGGTGACTCGGCATTCAGCCAAGTCCACACTTTGCTTTCCCAGAGACACTCGTTAAATACCCTTCCCGTTATATTGATATATGAATATTCATAAAATTCCATAAACTAGTTTCCATATTCCAGGAACTGTTTTGCATGGCCCCTCCTTGGGTCCGCCTTTTTAGAGCATGCGTGTTTCGTGGCTGTGTCCTTTTTATCGCGTCCAGCTTGGGCCTTGGTCCGTGCTTTCTGCAGGTGGGAGATGCTGATAGTTGGTGTATCAATAGCAGGGTCCTCTTTACGTGTTCACTGGATGTTATCCCAACCAAACAGACAGTTTAAGCATACTTACATCAACTACTCCCATTGTATCTAATCTTCTTTTACCAATAGCAGAAATAAACTTATATCCTATATCCTTACTATGTTATTAATCATATAGCACACATCTTGCGAAAAGCCAATTTTATAATACACACATATAACACTCCCTTGCAATAGGGTTTTGCTTTTAGACACCACTCGTGCTGTGTAGTGACATCCGTGGACGGCAGGGACAAGGAACTCTGCAGAGCTGAGATATTCTAGAAACACGTGGCTTTATTACAAGGGTGGTGGGTAAAGAGGGCTTTGCCTTCAGCCACCAGCCTGGGCTGGAGGGAAGCCCCGAGAGAGAGAGGGGAGAGAGAGGGTAGAAGAGAGCTCAGGGGTAGAAGTGAGGTAAGAGTGGGGGAAGGGATAAGACAGCAGGGATAAGAGAGAGGGGGCAAGAGCGTGGGGGGAAAGAGCAAGAGAGCAAGAGCAAGAGAGAGGGCACCTTGTTACAATCCATTCTCTCTCTTTTTGTGTTGAATATTCTAATTCACTGTGACCAACCGGTGCAAGATCCAAAACCTACAAACTTTGCATGCAGCCTATGAGAACTACTATATTACCATGTCATTTTATATTCTAAACTCTAAAGACTACTTTTCTTATCTGCTTTTTCCCTGATCCCTTGCAAAGTGGAAAGGCTGCATTCCTGAGTCCTTTTGTTTCTGCCCTTCAACCCATCTCCAGCTAATCCCCGTTTTCCTGCCTCCCATGCCTACATGTCAAAGCTGGCTTTCATTTCTATTGCACTCACAGGTTTTTCATCTGCAGTATTTCTTACCAGACAATCATATCCATAAGTTCTTCCTGTCCCATCTTTCCCAACAGTGCTGGTTGCTTCAGAGTAAATTGGAGAGGCTGGGAATCTAATTTTCCTCTTTCCCTGGGGCTGCCCACACTTGTGGGTTCACTTCAGCACAGGCCTTGCCAGACATTTGACACAGAGGTACAAGAGAACTGGCCTCTGTATCACCTTTTACAATATTAATTTGCATTCCCAATTGAGCCACCAAAGGCCTTCCCAGTAAATTACAATCACAATGAGGAGCAAATAAAACTTCCTGCATTTCAAACCCATCCCCGGCATCTGCTAATAGTGGTTGAATAAAACACAGCCCCTCATCTTTCCCACTTGTCCCCTGGATAATCAAAGACATTTTTGGCCTTTTCCCCCCTTAGGTCTGAGATTGAGAGTGGGTGGAGAGGCCCCTGTGTGTATGAGGAAAGGCCTCGTGTGGATGCAGCCCCAGGCTGAATGTTGTCAAGGGCTCCAGTGTGGTGGGTCCCTGGTGTAATGGGAGCTCTGGCAGCCCTAGGAATCCATGTCCGTGCAGGGCTGGACTTGCTCCTGCTGAGGGTGCTGCTGTGTGTGCTTGCAGTGTCCCTGTGGGCTGCAGATGGATCCCTGCTTCCTTGGCAGGGGCTGTTTGGGTGGGCTCTCCCCTGCCGAGGAGGGCAATGCCTGTGCCAGGTGCTTGTGGCCGAGCCCGTCCCGTCGGTGCTGGGGCCCCCTTGGGCCCTGGGCTTCATCCCTCAGGGGCTGTGGAAACTCTGCCATGGCCTTTGCCTTCAGCTTGGCCTTTTCCTGCTCCCTTCTTGCCTTCACCTGCTGTGCCTTTGTGCCCAAGTGCTGCAGGGGCTTCTTGTGCCCCTCGTGCAGCCCCCCTGAGTGCCTGTGGGTGCTCATCCTCTGACAGCTGCTGAGCTTTCTGCACAATCATTCCTTTCTGCAGGGCCCAAACAAGATCCTTCAAAGATGATCTGGATCCTTGCAGGGATAATGCCCATTTCCCAGCTCTTCCTTCCTTCCTTCCTTCCTTCCTTGGCGCTGGTGCTTGTGCTGGCCGTGCCCTGCAGAGCCCGTATCCCAGAGCCGGTGCCTGTGGTGCCGCAGTGTCCAAAGGCGGCTCCCCCGGCGGGCAGGGCCGGCAGCTCCACGGGGCCGGGCAGCGGCCGGGGCGTCCCGCAGCCTCCTGGGGGCCGGGGGCCAGTGCCGGCCCTGCCCGGGGGGTGGTGGGGTCAGGCAGCGCCCGGCGCTGAGCCCCGGCTGCCCCACAGCCCCGGCCCGGCCCCGCAGCTCCCCACAGGCCCCCAGCCCGTGCTCCCGGTGCCGCCCCTCTGCGCCCGCTCCTGCCGCTCCCCAGCACAGAGAAACCCCCTGGGATCCTGACCTCCTTGTTTGCCTCTCCTGCCAACCGGGGCTACAAACCATCTGCATCAGCTCCCAGAGTTTGAGCATTACACCCTGCTTGAAAATGTCCCAGTCCTCAGTATTTTTCTCTTCCTGTTTTTTTCCATCATCTTCTTTCTCACCACAGAGATTCCTCCTGCTGCCTCTTGCCTTAACTGTAATCCTGCAGCCTCCCCTTCCCCCTCACCCTTCCCAGCACACCAACACCATCCATCCCCTGCTGTCTAAATCCCTTCTGGACTTCCCTTCTTGCCCCTCTGGGTGTCCATGTCCTTAATTACCTCTGGGAGAATGATGCCTTGGGAAGGCTGGCCTGAAACAGAGACTGGACAGAGCTAGAGAATAAAGCAGATATTTATTGAAAGCTCTTTAGGGCAGACCTTGGGCAGGGCAGGAGCCTGACCAGGGCTACACTCAAGGTGGACTTGAAATGGTCTCCTCATGGACGACTGGTCACGAGGTCCTAAACTTTGCTGTTTTGGTCCATTTGCATATTGGAGCCCAGTTGTCCAGCCCCAGGCTCAGGTGGTGAGGTGTGTGAAAAACGAGGTTCACTTTTTAGTAAATTTTAAGGAATATGTTTAATAAAATAATTAAGACAATTAGGAGATAAGAAAAAACCAAAAACGGCCGGCCGGGTGACTTGGCATTCAGCCAAGTCCACACCTTGCCTTCTCAGGGATACTCGTTAAATACCCTTTTCGTTATATCGATATATGAATATTCATAAAATTCCATAAACTAGTTTCCATATTCCAAGAACTGCTCTGCATGGTCCCTCCTTGGATCCGCCTTTTTAGAGCATGCGTGTTTCGTGGCTGTGTCCTTTTTATCGCGTCCAGCTTGGGCCTTGGTCTGTGCTTGCTGTGGGTGATAGATGCTGATAGTTGGTGTTATCAGTAGCAGAGTCTTCTTTACATGTTCACTGGATGTTATCCCAACCAAACAGACAGTTTAAGCAGCTGCTACATCAACTACTCCCTTTATATCTAGTCTTACCAATAGCAGAAATAAACTTATACCTTTATATCTTTACTATGTTATTAATCATATAGCATACATCTTGCGAAAAGCCAATTTTATAATACACACATATAACAGGTGTCATCCTTGTTGTTTCTCTCTTCAGTCCCCCTGCGCTGTCGTGGCGGGAGCGGCTGCAGTGGGGAGCGAGTGCGGGCGGGAGCGGCCGAGAGCCCAGCGCTGCCCCAGCCCGAGCTGCCCCAGCTCCATCCGTGCCCCTCCGGTGGGATGCTGTGGGTTTGGGGGGGAAGAGGGAGCCGGCAGTGGGTGCTGGGCCTGGGGCAGGAGGGGAAGGGAAGGAGAAGCAGAGTTGAAGAACAAAATGTTCAAAGGATGCAGATGGGAGGAAAAGGTGGGATTGTGCAGGAGAAAGAGGAATAGTAGGAGGAAATGGAGTGTTAGAAGGAGTAGGGACACAGGAGGAGGAGGAGCAGGAGGAGGAGGCGGCAGAAGGTTCCCCCCCTCCCTGTATCTGCAGCCTCCCCCCAGCCCCAGGAGTGTTGCCCCCCCACATGCAGCAGGTGACCAGGAAGAGGATCCACGATTTTTCGTGGGGGTGAATCTTGATGTTTCTCAGCTTTATTGGGCTAAATGTTGATGCTTTGGTTTTTTGCAAGGGGCTGAATTTTTATATTTTAGAAGCGGTTTTGGCTGAGTCTTGGTGTTTGGGGAGTTTATTATTTGTGTCTTGGTGTTTGGAGGACTTTTGGGCTGAATCTTGGTGTTTT
>NW_028154282.1:0-18726 GCF_965231275.1 Zosterops lateralis
CCCGGCCCCCAGGAGGCTGCGGGACGCCCCGGCCGCTGCCCGGCCCCGTGGAGCTGCCGGCCCTGCCCGCCGGGGGAGCCGCCTTTGGACACTGCGGCACCACAGGCACCGGCTCTGGGATACGGGCTCTGCAGGGCACGGCCAGCACAAGCACCAGCGCCAAGGAAGGAAGGAAGGAAGGAAGAGCTGGGAAATGTGCATTATCCCGGGAAGGATCCAGATCATCTTTGAAGGATCTTGTTTGGGCCCTGCAGAAAGGAATGATTGTGCAGAAAGCTCAGCAGCTGTCAGAGGATGAGCACCCACAGGCACTCAGGGGGGCTGCACGAGGGGCACAAGAAGCCCCTGCAGCACTTGGGCACAAAGGCACAGCAGGTGAAGCAAGAAGGGAGCAGGAAAAGGCCAAGCTGAAGGCAAAGGCCATGGCAGAGTTTCCACAGCCCCTGAGGGATGAAGCCCAGGGCCCAAGGGGGCCCCAGCACCGAGGGGACGGGCTCGGCCACAAGCACCTGGCACAGGCATTGCCCTCCTCGGCAGGGGAGAGCCCACCCAAACAGCCCCTGCCAAGGAAGCAGGGATCCATCTGCAGCCCACAGGGACACTGCAAGCACACACAGCAGCACCCTCAGCAGGAGCAAGTCCAGCCCTGCACGGACATGGATTCCTAGGGCTGCCAGAGCTCCCATTACACCAGGGACCCACCACACTGGAGCCCTTGACAACATTCAGCCTGGGGCTGCATCCACACCAGGCCTTTCCTCATACACACAGGGGCCTCTCCACCCACTCTCAATCTTTAGACCTAAGGGGGGAAAAGGCCAAAAATGTCTTTGATTATCCAGGGGACAAGTGGGAAAGATGAGGGGGGGTGTTGTATTCAACCACTATTAGCAGATGCCAGGGATGGGTTTGAAATGCAGGAAGTTTTATTTGCTCCTCATTGTCATTGTAATTTACTGGGAAGGTCTTTGATGGCTAAATTGGGAATGCAAATTAATATTGTAAAAGGTGATACAGAGGCCAGTTCTCTTGTACCTCTGTGTCAAATGTCTGGCAAGGCCTGTGCTGAAGTGAACCCACAAGTGTGGGCAGCCCCAGGGAAAGGGGGAAAATTAGATTCCCAGCCTCTCCAAATCACTCTGAAGTAACCAGCACTGTTGGGAAAGATGGGACAGGAAGGACTTATGGATATGATTGTCTGGTAAGAAATACTGCAGATGAAAAACCTGTGAGTGCAATAGAAATGAAAGCCAGCTTTGACATGTAGGCATGGGAGGCAGGAAAACGGTGATTAGCTGGAGATGGGTTGAAGGGCAGAAACAAAAGGACTCAGGAATGCAGCCTTTCCACTTTGCAAGGGATCAGGGAAAAAGCAGATAAGAAAAGTAGTCTTTAGAGTTTAGAATATAAAATGACATGGTAATATAGTAGTTCTCATAGGCTGCATGCAAAGTTTGTAGGTTTTGGATCTTGCACCGGTTGGTCACTGTGAATTAGAATATTCAACACAAAAAGAGAGAGAATGGATTGTAACAAGGTGCCCTCTCTCTTGCTCTTGCTCTCTTGCTCTTTCCCCCCACGCTCTTGCCCCCTCTCTCTTATCCCTGCTGTCTTATCCCTTCCCCCACTCTTACCTCACTTCTACCCCTGAGCTCTCTTCTACCCTCTCTCTCCCCTCTCTCTCTCTCTCTCTCTCTCTCTCGGGGCTTCCCTCCAGCCCAGGCTGGTGGCTGAAGGCAAAGCCCTCTTTACCCACCACCCTTGTAATAAAGCCACGTGTTTCTAGAATATCTCAGCTCTGCAGAGTTCCTTGTCCCTGCCGTCCACGGATGTCACTACACAGCACAAGTGGCGTCTAAAAGCAAAACTCTATTGCAAGGGAGGGAAGGAAGGGCTTTGTAATCTCAGGAGTAATGTTACCCAGGACTAAAAAGCAGCTGTGACAATTCTGAGGATTAATAGGGAATTGCAGGACCTGGATTGAGGATTCTCTGTTCTAGCCAGAACACTGGATGACTTTTAAACCCCACACAGCCTCAATGTTATGGTTTGGACATGGGAAAGGAAACAAAACTTGAGAAATGAAAAAAAAACCCAAAATGATTGATGCCCCAGCCATGCCTCCTCCAGACTCAGAAAAGGAACTGGAATTGTATGTGAGTGTTAAACAGGGCCAGGCCAAAGGAATTCTTGTGCTAAAATGTTTAACCCAGTGGCCAGAGTGGCCCCACTGTCTGCAGAATTGTGCAGCCACAGCTTGAATGGGACCTGAGGCCTGAAAACTGACAGCACAAGGATCTCCTGTTGTCCAAGTCTGGCATCAAGTTCAGCCTCTGAGAACCAAAAGAGCAGGGCTGGGTTATCACAGCAGGAAACTTGTTCAGTGGCACAGGAGGATTTAGAAGGGAAGACAGGGGAAGGGTTTAACCCAGCCTCCTGTTGGAACAGCCTGCACAGGGGCTGGGGAGAAACCCATGACTGCACTGAGGTGACAGAGCTCCAGAGCCAGGCTGGGAGAGATTGATGAGACATTCCCTGGCCTCAGGGAGAAAAGGTGTTTCTGGATGGGGCTCCAAGGGCAGCAGAAGGGAAAAGAGTTACAAGACACGCTGTTATTTAGGAAAGGGAATCAGACAAAGCACAGGTTACCCCCCACATGGTCAGCTCAACCGGCAGAGCTGTGTGTGCCTGTGAGAGCCTGGGACTGAAATGCCCTGAGCAGGAAGGCTGAAATATCTCCTGCTGACACCATGTCACCCAACAGGGGGGCCAAAAGCAATTCTGACTTCTGCAGTAATCACTGGATCACTTAGAAAGCTATTTCTGAAACAAATAATTCCAAGAGAAAGGATTGTGGAAGCAATAAACTCAGATAGGGGAACTCATTTTACAGGAAAGATCCTTCAGGGGGTTCTGGCAGCTTTAGGAACACAATGGGACCTCCACAACCCCTGGCACCCCCAGAGCTCAGGTCAGGTAGAAAGAATGAATGGGGAAATAAAGAAACACCTTTGGAAGCTGCTGACAGAAACCAAGAGGCCACAGGTGGGGCTTCTGCCATTGGCTCTGGCAAGAATAAGAGCCAGATCCAGGAGAGATATTCAATTATCTCCCTTGGAATTGATCTTTGGAATTCCTTACCCTGGCAATTCTCCACCTAGTGCAGGCTGGAGATAAGGGATGTGTATTTAAAGCAGCCTGTGGCCAGAATCCTGTCTCCTGAGAAATCTCTCCCACTGGAAGCTGGGCTGGCACAGACCCTGCCTTGGGACTTTGCTGTTCACACCATCCAACCAGGACATGGGGCCCTTCCTGAGGAGTGGGAAGAAGCACCACTGGGGGCCAAGTGGCCCATCCCAAGTGTCCCTGAGCACAGAAACAGCCCCAGCACAGCTCAGCACGGGGGGACCCCTCACCCTGGGCTCAAGGGCTCGGAAGGCCCAAAGGAGATTTGCACTTCCCGGCTGCAGGAGGAGGATGGGAGGCCACGACTGACCCGCCCTGAAGGCACCGGAGCAGCAGCCAGGGCTCCACAGCGGGGGAAGCCCCTGTGCCTGCCCACAGATCCTCTGCTGGAATAGTCTGCCTGGGCACCTCCTGGGCCATCTCCAGACACTGGGGGCCCAGCCTTGCTGCCACT
This sequence comes from Zosterops lateralis, assembly GCF_965231275.1. Lineage (NCBI taxonomy): Eukaryota > Metazoa > Chordata > Aves > Passeriformes > Zosteropidae > Zosterops > Zosterops lateralis. The sequence goes on from NW_028154282.1 coordinate 3,641, forward strand.
GCTTCAGCTTCAGGGCTTTCTGTGCCTGCACTCGCCACAGGGGCTGGGGAACACAACGGGACAATTCCACTCTGGCTCTCAGTCACACTCACACACGGGGCTGGATGGGATCACATTGCTCCAAAATATACCAAGTTCAAATTTAAAAAAAATCTTATTTCTCTAGTCAGGCTTGGTTTGCCTTTGCCCTGGGAAAGGAATTTTAAATATTATCTTTTAAAGGATGTTACACCACTCAACAGAGATGAGTTTAACATCTCAGCAGACTGGGAATAGCCCAAAAGACACCCACAAAGACAACGACCATCAACAAAACATCAACGACCATCAGCAAACAGCAACCAACATCTGCCCCAGACACTGCCCTGGAATAGCTGGAGACACCTGGTCTGGAAAAGGCTGATGAGGAAATCCAGGAGTGGGGACCTAATTAACATCAGAGGCAAAGAAATCTGGCTCCAATAGGAAACCAAATACTCAGAACTCAGCGACTTGGAAGCAATGAACATCGAACCAATGGATTTCTATGGGTTCAGACTGTAGAAAGTTTAGGAAAAATCCAGTAAAACTCACGTGTCATGGAATGATTTTCTCTGCACACCCTGGCTACGAGTGGATGAAATGATTTCTGTTGCACATCCTGGCCAAAATCAAGTAATGCCTTGACTCTCTAACAATAAAAATATTTTTGGAGAATTTATCTTTCCTTGCAGTTTCAGTAATGCCATTATGCCAGAATAGAAAACCAAAAAAAGGAAGGTTTCTATAACAATGAAAGCTACCAAGAATATTTGAATAATGCATGAAACTCATGAACATGTATGTGCCTTAGTAAAGTAACAGTACAGAGATAACACTGTCTTAACGCACCCACGGGTCCCTTGGCTGATCGCCAGGAACACCCAGCGCTGGACATGGAACTGGTTTTTCCCTTATTGAACTTTCGAAAAATATTCTAAGACTGAATATTCGTTTTTCTCAGAATTGAGGTCACTGACAATAATCCCAAACCCAAAGAGGACCCAGCAAGAAAAAACAGAGTCAACGAGTGAATCTGCTTGGAGACAGGGCCGGGGACTGGGAGATAAGGGAGGAACGGGAGAATCCATCAGTTTCAGAAAATGTCCCTCATTGACACGGACTGTGCTCAGCCAAGGCCCTGCGAAATTCCTGAACACGGAGAAGAAGAACAAAGACTGAGCAGAGCCGTGAATATCGGATGTTCTACAAAAGGGGGGCGCATATTAACGAGGACATGCAGGAGGCGGATCGGGAAGTCGGAACTTTCCAAGGACCTTCGCCACGGGGCAAAGGGACAGGGAGATGCAGGAGGGAAAATCAGGAGAAAAAGGAGGCCGCGTCCTACACCAATTGGAGAGACCCCCCGGCAAAGGCCGCACGGCCTCTCCCTTTGTTCAGGAATAAAGTCACTTTTACAGGACTCCTCGGGCTCCTGTGGGGACACAAACCTCTGGCCACCTCTGGGAATTTTCCCGCACAGCCCCCCCCGGGGACAGGGCGGCCACCTCCGTCCTCCCCACAGGAACCGGGACGAGCCGGCGCTGCTCCGGCAGCGGCTCCTGCCGAGGCAGCGGCGGGAAGGAGAGCGCGGGCAGCCGCTCCCGCAGCGCCCTCAGGCCACGGGCAACACGGCGCCGACACGGCACAAGGAACCCGCCGGAGCCCCCTGCCGCCCCCTCCGCCCGCAGCCAGCCCCGAGCCCCGGCAGAACCGAGCGCGGCTCCCACCTGCGCTGGGGCCGCCTCCGAGCTCCGCCAGTGCCGCCTCACCGGGCTCCGGCCGCTGCCGCCGCTCCCGGGCCCGCACACGCGCTCCCACAATGGCGCCTCTGCCCAGCCACGGGCGCCCGGGGGGCGGCCCCGGCAACGGGCTTGGCCCCGCTCCGCCCAATCAGCGCGCGCCCACAACCGGCACTGACGGCACAATCAGCCAATGGCGGCGAGCGAGGCCCGGGCTGTGCACACGGCCCACACCCGCCCCGCGCTCTCAGGCCCCGCCCCCGGGCTGTGGGAGGGGAAAGCCGCAGATGAGGAACCGCCCTGGGACGGGCCCGGGCCCGAGGCGGGATTGAGCTGGAAACACAAACAAAGTTCTCCGCACCTCCCGGCCCGCCTTTCCCAGCCCTGCGTGTTCGCTGCCACCGCCTCCGAGGAAAGCCCTCAGTTCTCCCGGCCCTAATGAGGAGCATCAGCGCATGGCTTTGATTTCGCCAAGAAAAAGGGAAAAGCCCTAAGGCCCTTGGGCTGAGTGGAGGAGGGGGAAGATTTCTGTGAGAAAATTCCCAAAGTCGTTTTTCCCCAGAGTTGGCAGTTTGCCCTCGTGGTCCCTTGTGTATGACCGGAACTACGATTCTTTCAGGAATTTCAAAGTCTCCCCCTTTTAGTGCTTGTGGTTTTAACCGCACCCAGTGGTCATGAGGGTCGGGGGGTATAAATCAGGTTCTTTGTCAGGATCAATAGGTCCAGGATCAAAGGGATCCTCCTCCGGACCATCTTGATCACTCTCCTCGCTGTCACAGTCGGCAGTGAAAAGCCTCAGGGAGCTCAAAAACACTTTTTTCCTGGGCAGACATTCCCTGACCCATCGTCCCCTGCAGCAGCTCACCTCCAAAATCCCAGAGTGTTGGCTCACCTCCCATCTCTGGAGGGGTTCCTTTTGCCAGCTGTCATTCCTGCTTCTTTCAGCAGCACTTTGTTCTGCAGGGCTCCGTCACACGGGGCACCATTTGACGGCGATTGACAGAGAGACATGGACTCCATGGGGTGCAGGCGTGAGGCCGTTTATTGATACGCCTGGCTGAGTTTATATACCTTTTCATTATATAACAGGTACTATTGCCAAGTACATTGCTTTAGTCATGCCTCGCACTAACTAACACAGGTATGTGCTGTCTCATCTCAGTCCTGCTTGCTAAGAACATCTTGTACCAAGCACATCGCTGTCTCTTACATTCCTCTCTCAAACTTCTGCTTTCGGTTGCCAAGGCTTGAGGCCACCTAATGCTGACATGTCCATTTGTGTCATGAGCTGAGCAGTGCTCCCAGCTCGGCTCTCTGGCTGTATTCCCACAACTGGGCAGGTTTTTCCCTTGCATGGAGCCTTCCCCGTGGCCCTTCTGGCCTTCCCCAGGCCCCTTCTGCCCTCCCGCAGAACCCGTGGCATTTTCCACCACACACAGTTTGTGACCCAGAGTCGGCTGCAGCCGAGAAGGCTCCAAGCAGCTCCTTCCAGGCTGACTCTGCAGATGCCGAGGCTGCTCTGGGCTCTGCCAGGGCTCTGCTGGGGCTCAGCTCTGGGCAAGGCTGGGCCCCCTCTGCCCTGGCATTGCTCCAGGCAACTGAGTCGCAGGGGGAGAAGGATGGACATGTCAAGGGAGTTGAGGTTTAAGGGAGTTTTTATTCAAAAAGCTGCCATAATAAACAGGGTGTCATAACAACCATGACAAACAGGGTGTCCTAATGACCATAACTAACTACCATAACTAACAACCATAACTAACTACCATAACTAACTAGCAGTGCTAATTACCATACCTAACTACTTGTCCTAACTACTCTAACAAATAGCTGTTTCATGTCCTCTGCTGCTCCCTCAATGTCTTTGCTGCAGCGATCAGAGCGCTCAGGCTGGAGAGAGGCTCGGCTGATGATAAAAATGGGTGCTGCCCAAAGGATCAAAAAGAAAGAAATGAACCGTTACTTTCCAAAGTCAAGCTCCTCACAGGCTCTGTTGCCACAGGACAAAGGGGAATGGATTTTAACTGAAGGGAGGGAAGCAGGCTCAGATTAGATCGGAGGAAGAATTTTTTCACCAGGAGAGTGGGGAAACACTGACAGAAGGTGCTCAGAGATGTGGGAGGTGCCTCCTCCCTGGAAACATCCCAGCTCAGGTCAGGCAGGGCTCTGAGCCACCTGATGTGCTTGAAGATGTCTGTGCCCATTGAGGGCAGCAGGCCCAGATGACCTGGAAAGGACCCTGCCAACCCAAGCCAGGCCAGGCTTCCGCTCGCTTTGCGTGTGAAAAGCAGCGAGACCGGAGATGATGGGAGAGGGCCCCACAAGAAAAGCCCTCCCTGGCTCTGCCGTTTCCCCTGCAGCCGCCGGGCACTGACCTGCAGCAGCTCCTGGGCAGACCAGCGCCGCTCCTCGTCCAGCTCCAGGCTGCACTCGAGGAAGTCCCGCAGCAGAGCCGACAGGCGCCGGGGCTCCTGCAGCCGCGGGGTCCTGTTCTGCCGGATCAGAGCGCGAGCCTGCAGGAAAGGCAAACACAGCGCTCCGCCAGCTCCCTTCACACCCACAGCTGCTCACATCCACCCCGGCTTCTCAGCCCCGGCTCCAGGGGCACTTTCCTCCCTGCCACAGATGCTGCTCCACAGCTCATTTTTCTAGGCCAACCAAAAATCCCAAACCCTGGTGCGGCCACAGCCATTGCAGCATCCAAATGATCTTGCCTTGAGAGCCAGTCTCATTGCCTGACTTTGTTAGGAGGAACCTCCATCAGAAATAGCACATTTTGCTTCTCCAAATCTGGACACCAGCTTTACAGGCCATTTTCAGGAGTCACTGTGGTCTGACTGTGTCATTTCAAAGGGTTCTCACATCAAATGCATCTCTGCAGGGCCACTGACACTCAAGTAAATTCATTCCTGATGCCCCATCGCAGAAACTGCCCGACAAGAAACAGGTTTGTGTTGCTGAAAGCTCAGGCTTGGTGACATGGAGAAAGGAGCTTGGGATAGGAAAACAACATGTTAGACTCTGGGGATGTTAAAGAATCATGTTCCCGTGTTAGACAACTTTCCCAGTGAGAAGAGCCAGGAAGGATTTCCTCTCACAAAACCTGGTTTAGAAACTCGTTCGTAGATTTCTTGGGTTTGGGTTTTGGGGCGCGTTTGGGGTTTTTTTGCAAGATAACATTAGAGCTGATCCACTGGCTCCACGTTTTCAGGTCATCCTCACAGATAGAAGAGCTGCAACAACCTAAAGCCCAAAGAAAATTGTTGCTGGAGACTGCAGAATATTTGTCTGTGTTCAGGTTCGAGTCCTCTGGGAATTCTCCTCCCGATGTGCAGAAACCTCCAGCTGCTCCTCCCAGGGCAGGGTCACGCTGTGCTCACAGGGCTCTGCAAACACTGGAGAATTTGCCTCTTACCATGGCCCCCGTCTCCTTGAAGTAAGGAGGTTCTCCTTCCACCATCTCGATGGTCACAATGCCAAATGACCAGACGTCCACCTTGGGGCCGTAAGGAGAACTGGTCACAACTTCTGGGGCCATCCAGTGAGCAGTGCCCACCATGGAGCTGGGCTGGTCCTGCTCAGGGCTGAGCTGAGCGCAGAGGCCAAAATCAGCTGAGGACAGAAACAAAGCCTGTCAAAGGCAGCTGGAATGAGGAAACCACTCACAAACATTCCCCACTCTCAGTCTGACAATGCACTACTGAATCCAGCTGGAAAAGTCCTCAGGGCTGTAGCCAAGGAAAGATGGAACTGGACCCTTAAAGGAACTCTCAGCTTTCATGCAGTGGCTTTTACTGATTCCCTTGAAGCTTGAGATTCCAACTCCCGCCCCTCTGGAAGGGCCAGAGCCAGAGCAAAGGCACTCCTGACATTGCTGCTCCTCTCCTGAGCTCTCTGCAGGGGCAGCAGGGGCCGGGCAGGGCCACCAGCAGCACCTGTGGGGCTCTGGCCGTCCCTGGGAAGCCCCACACCCGCACCCCGGGAGCGCCGTGCCTGGCCAGGAACACCCACCCAGCTTGACAGAGCCGTCCATTCCCAGCAGGATGTTGGAGCTCTTCAGATCTCTGTGGATCACCTGGTGTGAATGGAGGAACTCCAGGCCCTGCAGACACTGAGAGGGAACACAAAACACCAGGGTAAAAATCAAGGGCTGGAATATAGCACACAAGAAAGGAGAGTTTAGAATTCTGCCAGCAGAAACTTTGCTGGGACAGGCCAGGAGTGCAGTGCAGACCAGCTCCAGGCAAATGGTTCAAGGCAAAGCTGAGAACAGCAAATCCAATCCAAACATGACAGAGTAGCCCCACAGCAGGAAAGAGGACAAGAACAGAAGTGCAGTGATGCTGGCAGGCCATTCCTTTCAGTGGCTCTTTCTTCTCCAGCTCATAAAAAGAACACAGAAACAAAGCCCACGTGGAGCCACCCCTGTTCCCCTGCCCTGTTTGGAAGGACCATCGTGTCCAAGCCATGGGAGGGACAAGCAGGATCCCTCACCTCCCGACTGACAGCTGCCATCTCTCCTTCAGCCATGCGTGTGTGTCTGACAACGTCCTGCAAAATTCCTCCATCCATGTATTCCATCACCAGCCAGAGATCTCCATCAACAAGGAAGCTGGAAGAGGAACACAATGGCCCGGAGATGAATGTGCAGTGCTCAATTCCCCCATGGAAAAGCCTCAGGTGGGGTTTTGTTTCCAGGGCACTTGTCAATGAGGACAGAATCAGATGGAGATACATCCCTGCCAGGGTGCACAGGCCTTGGAATCTGCACAGTCTAAAGGAGAAGGAGACACCTGTGCAAAAGGAGAGGCCTTAGATGGCAAGCAAGAGGAAAATGCAGTTTAGCAACAGCCCAGATCCATGTGAAACCACAACACTTGGCCCCAGCTGGTTCAGCATCTGAACTCAGCAGTTCCACCATTCACTCCAGAGCAAGGCCACACAACTTCCAGAGTTATCCAGGGAGGGAGGCCCTGCAGCACTTGGGATAAAAGTGGTCAACTGTTTGGAAAACCGTGCAGAAAGTCTCTTCAGAAACAGGCAGGGCCATTGAAAAATGGGCAAATGAGGCGTTTCTGGAAACAAGAACCTGGTCTTCCTGCCATCTGCAGCAGTGGAAAAGATTTGGGAAGAAGAAGCCAAGGGAAATCATTTCTGCCATGGATTATCAGCACTTGTTGTAAGACACAGAAAATAGGGTCAACTTGAAGGAAACACCAAAGCAATAAAAGCACATGGAGGGAGTGAACTGCCAGGCTGTTGTTTTGGGAAGATATGGCCGGGTCAGGCTTTTTCAAAACAGGCTTCAGAGTAGGGATGCCAGGAAAGATCAACGCAGGGCCCGTGCACGGGATGAGACCTGAACACTCACCTGTCCAAAGAGCTGACAATGTTGGGGTTCTTCTTGTCCCTCAGGACCAGGGTCTCATTCACAGCTCGTTCCCAGTTCTGCCCTCTGAGACTGATTTTCTTTATGGCCACCTGAAGGGACATTGCAGACCTTTAACTGGAGGAGTCTGTGGCAGGAGGCCACAGCAAACACGGGGCGAGTCTTTTTGGAGCGACGGAGCCGGGCTGTGCCAAACTGCCCTGGGATGGGACACCAGAGCTCAGCAAGTGCCAATCCCACAGCCCATGGCTCTGCTCGCTGGGGGCTGCTGACAGGACACATGGCCAGAGACATTTGGCCTTGGGAGCTCTGCAGAAATGGTCCCTCAGCCTCAAAGCTCTAACAACATTCTCTGCACCTACACTCTTCTCAAATGGCCCTAGTTTACCACCACTCTTATAATGATGAGGGTGATGCTCATTACTATTCAAACACATTTTGCAAGCAGGAGGTAATTCTGGTCCTGTGAAACTGAGCAAAATAGCTGGGAACCCTTTAGCAATTCTATGGGGTTCGGTCATGATTTCAAATGCAGCTGCTCTGTTTGGGATTGCACAACAAAGCAAACACACACATCCCTTGCTCAGATGATCCTTGTCACAGGCTGTCACTGACCCCAGCCCCAAACACAACTGCAGGGTTTAGGAGAGAGCTTTGCTCTGGACATCCATCTTCTCATTGCTCTCCCTCTCTCTCTGTGAACAGCTGCAGTAGGATTAAAGCCCCAAACTAAGATCCCAAGCAGGATCTCTCCTTAATTAGAACTTGAGGTACCCTTTGAAGATTAAACTCAGCATAGAAAAAACTGCTAAACAGTGTTCCTGTCCATGGCTGGGATGGAGATAAATTGGGCCTCAGTCTCCACCAGCTGATGCATTCACAGTTTTAGATGTGCAGACCAAGGCAGCGTGTCCTGCTCTGACAGACACCGCTGCCCTCCTTGCATTCCTTTGGGCACTCCAGAAGCTCCAAGTCTGTCCCAGCTGTGCTCTGCAGGCTGACCCTGCTCTGCCTTCAGAGGAGCAGCCTGTGCAGGAAAGCTCTGCTGGGCCCCCAAAGCTCCAGCCACAGCTCCCAGCAGAGGGGAAAGCCCTCGAGAGCTGCCGGACGTGCCGGGCGTGTTGACACTGACCTCTCCTGCAGTGGCCCTGTCGAGTCCTTTGTAAACGGCCCTGAAAGCCCTGGAGACAAAAGAGCAGAGAAGAAAGAAGCAGTGCTTTAGCCCTGGGAGTGAAAGTCAGCCCAGACAGGAGATCTCTTCTGCCTGTAGCACTCAGAAAACACCTGGGTGTGTCAGCCCTTCAAACAACGGCGCAGCCACCAGTCCTCTGCCATGCAAGGTGTGCAAGGGAAAGCTGAGGCCCAACATGAAGGAAAAGTGCTGGAGCAAATCCCAAATGTCCATGATGAATTCCTTTAGTTCAAACCCTGGGATGGGGTGCTGGGTGTCTAAAGAACTAGAAAAGAATGTATTTCATCCTTTTGCATTTCCTGCCTAAGACCTGCAGGATCCACAAGAGCCCTGCCATCAGGGCATCATGCATGTTCCCCTCAAGAGCAGCAGCTCCGTGTCTGTTATTAAATGTATGGGCTCTGCTACTTGTGCTGAAAAGAGCCCTTCTTAGTTCATCTCTGGTTTCTGTTTGTAAACCATTATATTGATAATCCTGACCAGTGGATATTTTTGGAAGTAAAATATTGGAAAGAAATCTTGAGAACTGTTTTCTGACAGTCACCAGCTGGTGAGTTGCTCTCTTAGGCAATCCCAGTCCAGGGACAGAAGATCTTCCAGGTCCTGCTCCTTGCTGCAGGCAGGACACTGCCAGCCTCAGGGGCCTTTGGCGGTGCCATCTGACCACAGTTATCAATTCTGGTCAGGACTGAGAGACAGCAGGATCATACCCCAGTGTCTGAAGGCGTTTGGAGCTCTCCTGACTCCTCACTTGATCCTGCACCAGCAGAATACCTGGGCCCTGCTGGTGCAGAAGTAACTGCCTTGCACTTACCCTTGGCCAATCTGCTCCAGTTCCAGGTATTTCTCCGCAGGCTCCCCCATGCTCACGGTGTTCCCTGAAAGAAACCACATGGAAGACGCTCCCTCCCAGATGGAGACCCCGCCTTGCAGCAGAGCCAGAATGGGGCCCCACTCCCTGGGGCCCTTGTTCTCAGCCGGGGAAGGACAATCAATGACTGTGTGACATTCAGCTGCAGAGCAACACTGGGTGCAGCTGATGCTGAGACACACACGGCACCTGCTCGGGCACACAGGAACAGAGCAGACGTACTCAGCTGCCTCAGGCACCACTCCCCTCTCTCCTCTGCCTGCAGGGCTGTGCTGCTGTCAGAACGTTCAGCCCAGGATCCCTCAGCAGAGGGAGGTTCAGTGTCCTCTTCCCACGCAGAGGGAGGTTCTCCATCCTCTTCCCAAAATGCTGCAGGTTCTTCATCCTTTTCCCAAAACACTGCAGGTTCACCGTCATCTTTCCAACTCACAGGATGTTCGCCATCCTCTTCCCATGCTGGGAGATGTTCACCATCCTCATCCCACACCAGGAGATGTCCACTGTCCCTGTCCCACGCCGTGGGAGCCTCGATGTTGTATTCCCAATCCGTGGGATGTTCGCCCTCATCTCCCAGAACAGTGGGGAGTTCACTGTCGTCTCCCAGCACAGAGGGAAGTTCACCACCATCCCCCAGAACAGTGGGAAGCTCACTGCTGTCTTCCTCCTCTTTGGCCTCCTCTTTGGAAGCAGAGGGAGCCAGAGGAGGTGCTGATGCTGCTTTTGTGCCCTGTGGACAGAGGGCAACGTGAGGGATGGGAAATTCTGTCTCAGTTATCACCTTATTTATCCTCAGCTACACATCCAGCTGCACTAAGCAGAAACGGTTCTGAGCTGTTCAAACAAACAATGGGCTAAAATCAACATTGCCACTTATTGTTGGGAATTTGATGTTCCACCATGGCTAAAGCCAGCAAGCATCTTCTGCCTCAAAACCAGACCTGCAGCTCTTCAAAAGCTCTTCAACAGAAAAGGAGAAACTGCCGGGGATCCCTTTGCTGCTGCTGCTGCAAAGACACCGACAGGAACTTTCCTTCAGCCCCCCAGGCTTGCACTCGGCTGCCACACGCTGAGCTCACACCTTGCTGCACAATTCCAAGCACCAAAGGTTCCTTTCAAACTCACCGAAGGAGGAGCTGCTCGAGATCCTCGTGTGAGGTGCCCTGCAATGGGAGAGGGAACGTGAACCAGATGCTGTTAGGAAAAAAAGTGCCTGTGGTGGGAAATGCCACAGAGCAAGGCAACCCCAAGAGAGCCTTTTGCTTTCACAGCATCCCTCCAGGAGCCACAGTCCCTTCACACAGCAAGCAAGAGAACAGCCCAAAATACTGGGCTGTGTCAGTTCTTGGCTGGACCAGCAAATGGAGGGAGTTCCAGGCTCCACTGCCACAGACTCTCCCCTTGAGAGCACAGAGCTCCCCCGGGCCTCACTGCAAATGCTGTGCACACCCCACTGCACACAGACATCCCCTTTTTCAGCTGCAGCTGCTGGCAGGAGCTCTCCCAAACCAATGGTGTCTTTGGGGCAATTTGGTTACAAAGTCAACTCAGTTCCAGAGGAAGAACAGAAAGCACACAGCAAACCCAAGGCACAGATGCTGCACCAAGGGAAAACCTCGACTTACGTGCCAAGTGGGTTAAGAAATACCCCGAATAAGCCACAGAGTACAGAGTGCAAACTGCAGCAAGCACAGTGTGGATCATTTTGGCTGCGCTGCACACGTCTGCAGACTGTACCCCTGCAAGCACAGAAGGACACCCGTCAGGGGCTGGGCTGGCTGCTGAGAATGCCTCGGGCAGGAGGATCCTCCAGCAAGGAGCAGGCGCCCAGAGCTGCTCTGGACACTGCGGCCTCTGTGTCCCACAGCAACGGGAACACCACGGGGACGTGCTCCTGTGACATCACAGCAGCGGGTCACGCAAACACCGCCTGGAAGGTTCTGCTGTGTCACAAAGGAGCACAAAGAATCCTCCCAGGGCACAGCCTATTGCCCCAAGGATCCAAGAGGAGCTGTGAAAATGCAGCAAACAAGGACACCCCACAGCCCAGCCTGAACACTGAGGACGAGCAAGGACGGGACCAAGCCAAAGGAAACTTGACCTTTAGTCACTGATGCTTCTGACTAAAACCAGCAAGGCTCCTTCCATCTGGGATCTTTGTTCTAGTTCTGAAAACAAACAAGGTTCTCCACTCTAAATATGGAAGGCAAGAACTGGGGAGGAGGTGGGATTAGGAAGCAGGAGGAGCAGGAGGAGCAGGAGGAGGAGGAGGGAGAGAGGAAAAGGAGGAGCAGGGGCAGGAACAGGAGGAGAAGCAGGAGGTTCCAGTGCCCCTGTGTCCGCAGCGCCCCCGGCCAGGGGACAATGGCCCCCCCAGCATCCCGTGATGACGTGAGCAGGGAGGGGAACTTGGTCCCAAATCTACCGAGGGTTCCCTGAGAGACTCTTTTTATTGGGGTGTGTTTGGAGCTGGCAAATTGTGGAATTGAGCCCCAAATACCATCTGGCGTCCCTGGGAGGTGCCCCAGGGAGGTCCCCATGGGTGTGTGTAGGTGCCCCTTGGGGGGATCTTTGGGGGTCCACGTGGCCATCGCTTGGGATCTGCAGAGGGAGGACATTGGCCCTGGGGACCCCTGGGAGAGCAGAGGAGGGAAAACCCTTGGACCCTCAGGGTGGGGAGAGCAGAGAGGGGTGATCCCAGAGCTGGGGCACCCCTGGCAGGGGGAAAGAGATGAGCCTGTAGAGGAGGGAGCCCTGGGATCCCTGGGATCTCAAAGTGGAGCATCAGGGGACTGGACCCACCAGCTGCTGGTGCTGCTGGAAACCACACCCGGCACGGGGTCACCACCAGCTGCCAGGTGGAGCACGTCAGCCTGGAGCAGCCCCTGAGCCGGCACTGGGGTACGGGAAACCACTGGCCGGGCTGGGAGGGGGATTGGAGTGTGCTGGGAGCGAGTGGGAAGGATTTGGGTGAGCCTGGAGGGGCTGGAAGGAGGGGCTGGGGATTGGAAAGCGAAGGTTGGGATGAGGTTGGTTGTGCTGGGAAGAAACTGGGAGGGGTCTGCGAGAGGCCTGGTGTGGCTGGGAAGGGACTGGGAGAGGGTTTGGGGGGGTTTGGTGGGGCTTTGGTGGGGGGCGAGCGGTTTGGGGCTGTGGGCTGGTGAGAGGGGCCAGGAGGGGCTTTGGTGGGCGGTGGGGAGGGCAGGCAGGGATCGGGAGGAGGTTTTGGGGGCCGGTGGGTGGTGTGGGGGAGAGCAGGAGGGAGGCTGGAGGGGCTCGGGGTGTGGGTGAGAGGTTTTGGGGGGCGCTGATCCCTGTAGCCCCCCAGAGATGCCGCCGGACGCCACCCGCAGCAAGATGCTGACGGGGATCGGGGGCTTGGTGTTGGGCTCGGTGTTCCTGGCACTGGGGCTGGGCCTCTGCCTGTGCAAGAAAGTGAGGGGGGGTCCCGGGGGTCGTGTTCCCCCTCCCCCAGAGCGTGTGTGCCCCCCCGGGGCCCCCCAGCCCGGTGTCACCCCCTTTTCTCTGCCCACAGAGCTCTTGAGCCGCCGGTGGCCGCAGCCCCTCCCCGTGGCCTCGTGCCCGGCCGGGACCCCCCGCTCCGTCCCCGAGATGATTTTGGGGGCCTCGTGTGTCCCCCCAGCCCCGCTGTCACTCTGTCCCCGCCCGGCTGCTCTCAGTGTTCCCAATAAAGCTTTGAAGTTTGCCCTGGTCTCGGGGAGCAGCTGCCCCAGAACCTCCCCCAGGGTCTCCCAGCACAGCCAGAGCCGCTGGGCCTGGGATCCCCAAAGCCCTCAGCAAGCCCCATGTCCTTCCCAGGAACCCTCAACTCCCTCAAACCCAGCATCCCCCACAGCCCCTGCAAGTTCCCCCCATGGCACCGGCCATGGCCATGTCCCCACATGTCACTGGCCGTGTCCCACCCTGTCCTCACCCGTGGCTGTCTCCCCACAATGTTTCCATCCCTGTCATTGTCCCCCACGGCCTCATCTGTACCCGTGTTTCCCCCGTGTCCCCATGAATGACCATGTACCCCCCAAATATCCATGTGTCCCCATGTCACTCTCCATGTCCATGTCCCCTCTCATCCCAACCATGTCTTAGTTCCATGTCTTTATTTTTACCACACTGTTCGATATTTTAAATGAAGAGAAATGAAAAGCAAATGAAGGCCAAAAGAAAAGGATTTCCCTGTCTGGGCCAGCTGAGGATCCACATGCTTAGATGGGAGGGAAGTACCATTTTTGGAGGGGTTTCCACCACAATCTCCAAAATCTTGGTCTTTGCCCCAGATCATCACCATTTGGCTGCGGAAGACACTCTTGGGCAATAGGAAATCAAAATCATGGAATCCCTGAGGTTGGAAAACACCTCCAAGACTATCCAGTATTTATTGATGCCCCCATGTTGGAGTTGAGATGGCCATGAACTCAGAGTGCTTCAAAAAAACTTCAGAGGCCTTCAAGTATCAGCACCTTGTTATCTAGAAGTTCTTCATACCTTTTCTATGTAGCAATCCTCCAGGCAGCTCCACACAGCTCAGGCTCTTTTTCTCCTTCTTCTCTCTTTCTTTGGCAGTTCCAGCTCACTGCTTCCTGTCCCTAGAAAAGCCACTGAACCCTGTCTGTCCCTCATGCAGTGGCTCACCTTATCTGTCCCTTGCCCAGCCTCCTGTCCCTTCCTCCTCACAGCACGGCCAGCAGATGCCAACTGACTCTCTACCAACTAACTCACTTTTGTATCACACCCATAGCTGTGAGGGCAAGGCTGTTCTCACTCTTCAGTAATTAACACAGCTGCAATATATAGGGGCAGGATTGCCCTTAGCACTACATCTGTCTCCCCATACCCCCAGAAGACAGAATTGAACACAAAAGATTTTCTGGGGTTGAAAGACAAGTCTGCTTCCCCCAAGGAATTCCCAATGTCCGTCTGTGTCCCAATGGATGTTCCTGCCCCCGTGTTCATCCAGGTGCCCACAGGGATTCAGGAACCAGTGCAGCCCCCCCAGCCAGGTGTCTTCCCAACACGGATCACCAGGACCACGGATCACCAGGGCTCTGCCCAACGGGGTCACTGGGGATCATCCAACGCCGATCCTCCCATGGGGGATGGAGCTGGAGCAGCGCACGAAGCTCTTCCCGCACTCGGGGCACTCGCAGGGCTTCCCTTATGGTGCCTCTGTTGGTGTCTGGTCAAGTTAGAGCTCCTGGAGAAGCTCTTCCCACACTCAGGACACTCGTAGGGCCTCTCCCCGGTGTGGATGCGCCGGTGGGTGATGAGGGTGGCGTTGCGCTTGAAGCCCTTCCCACAGTCGGGGCAGCGGAAGGGCCTCTCCTCTGTGTGAATCCGCTGATGTTTGAGGAGATCAGAGCTGGTCTGAAACCTCTTCCCACACTCAGGACACTCGTAGGGCCTCTCCCCAGTGTGGATGCGCTGGTGCTTTCTCAGCTCAGAGCTCCATCCAAAGCTCTTCCCACATTCCCCACACTCACAGGGCCTCTCCCCAGTGTGGATGCGCTGGTGTTTTCTCAGGTCAGAGCTCCATCCAAAGCTCTTCCCACATTCCAGGCAGGTGTAGGGCCGTTCCCCAGTGTGGATCACCTGGTGCTGGAGCAGCCCAGTGCTGTCTCTGAAGCTCTTCCCACATTCCCCACACTCATAGGGCTTTTCCCCAGTGTGGACCACCTGGTGCTGAGACAGGTGGGAGATCTGGCTGAAGCTCATCCCACATTCCCCACACTCAAAGGGCCTCTCCCCAGTGTGAATCACCAGGTGTTTCTTCAGGAAGGACCTGCAGCTGAAACCCTTCCCACATTCCAGGCACTTGTGGGGCTTCTCCCCTCCATGAGGCTTCTCCACCAGCTCTGAGCTCCGCCT
>NW_028154281.1:0-18299 GCF_965231275.1 Zosterops lateralis
GGTCTGCCCTAAAGAGCTTTCAATAAATATCTGCTTTATTCTCTAGCTCTGTCCAGGCTCTGTTTCAGGCCAGCCTTCCCAAGGCATCATTCTCCCAGAGGTAATTAAGGACATGGACACCCAGAGGGGCAAGAAGGGAAGTCCAGAAGGGATTTAGACAGCAGGGGATGGATGGTGTTGGTGTGCTGGGAAGGGTGAGGGGGAAGGGGAGGGTGCAGGATTACAGTTAAGGCAAGAGGCAGCAGGAGGAATCTCTGTGGTGAGAAAGAGGATGATGGAAAAGAGCAGGAAGAGAAAAATACTGAGGACTGGGACGTTTCCAAGCAGGGTGTAATGCTCCAACTCTGGGAGCTGATGCAGATGGTTTGTAGCCCCGGTTGGCAGGAGAGGCAAACAAGGAGGTCAGGATCCCAGGGGGTTTCTCTGTGCTGGGGAGCGGCAGGAGCGGGCGCAGAGGGGCGGCACCGGGAGCACGGGCTGGGGGCCTGTGGGGAGCTGCGGGGCCGGGCCGGGGCTGTGGGGCAGCCGGGGCTCAGCGCCGGGCGCTGCCTGAGCCCACCACCCCCCGGGCAGGGCCGGCACTGGCCCCCGGCCCCCAGGAGGCTGCGGGACGCCCCGGCCGCTGCCCGGCCCCGTGGAGCTGCCGGCCCTGCCCGCCGGGGGAGCCGCCTTTGGACACTGCGGCACCACAGGCACCGGCTCTGGGATACGGGCTCTGCAGGGCACGGCCAGCACAAGCACCAGCGCCAAGGAAGGAAGGAAGGAAGGAAGGAAGGAAGAGCTGGGAAATGTGCATTATCCCTGCAAGGATCCAGATCATCTTTGAAGGATCTTGTTTGGGCCCTGCAGAAAGGAATGATTGTGCAGAAAGCTCAGCAGCTGTCAGAGGATGAGCACCCACAGGCACTCAGGGGGGCTGCACGAGGGGCACAAGAAGCCCCTGCAGCACTTGGGCACAAAGGCACAGCAGGTGAAGGCAAGAAGGGAGCAGGAAAAGGCCAAGCTGAAGGCAAAGGCCATGGCAGAGTTTCCACAGCCCCTGAGGGATGAAGCCCAGGGCCCAAGGGGGCCCCAGCACCGAGGGGACGGGCTCGGCCACAAGCACCTGGCACAGGCATTGCCCTCCTCGGCAGGGGAGAGCCCACCCAAACAGCCCCTGCCAAGGAAGCAGGGATCCATCTGCAGCCCACAGGGACACTGCAAGCACACACAGCAGCACCCTCAGCAGGAGCAAGTCCAGCCCTGCACGGACATGGATTCCTAGGGCTGCCACAGCTCCCATTACACCAGGGACCCACCACACTGGAGCCCTTGACAACATTCAGCCTGGGGCTGCATCCACACCAGGCCTTTCCTCATACACACAGGGGCCTCTCCACCCACTCTCAATCTCAGACCTAAGGGGGGAAAAGGCCAAAATTGTCTTTGCTGATTCAGGCAATAAGTGGGAAAGATGAGGGGGGGTGTTTTATTCAACCACTATTAGCAGATGCCGGGGATGGGTTTGAAATGCAGGAAGTTTTATTTGCTCCTCATTGTGATTGTAATTTATTGGGAAGGCCTTTGATGGCTAAATTGGGAATGCAAATTAATATTGTAAAAGGTGATACAGAGGCCAGTTCTCTTGTACCTCTGTGTCAAATGTCTGGCAAGGCCTGTGCTGAAGTGAACCCACAAGTGTGGGCAGCCCCAGGGAAAGGGGGAAAATTAGATTCCCAGCCTCTCCAAATCACTCTGAAGCAACCAGCACTGTTGGGAAAGATGGGACAGGAAGGACTTATGGATATGATTGTCTGGCAAGAAATACTGCAGATGAAAAACCTGTGAGTGCAATAGAAATGAAAGCCAGCTTTGACATGTAGGCATGGGAGGCAGGAAAACGGGGATTAGCTGGAGATGGGTTGAAGGGCAGAAACAAAAGGACTCAGGAATGCAGCCTTTCCACTTTGCAAGGGCTCAGGGAAAAAGCAGATAAGAAAAGTAGTCTTCAGAGTTTAGAATATAAAATGACATGGTAATATAGTAGTTCTCATAGGCTGCATGCAAAGTTTGTAGGTTTTGGATCTTGCACCGGTTGGTCACTGTGAATTAGAATATTCAACACAAAAAGAGAGAGAATGGATTGTAACAAGGTGCCCTCTCTCTTGCTCTTGCTCTCTTGCTCTTTCCCCCCACGCTCTTGCCCCCTCTCTCTTATCCCTGCTGTCTTATCCCTTCCCCCACTCTTACCTCACTTCTACCCCTGAGCTCTCTTCTACCCTCTCTCTCCCCTCTCTCTCTCGGGGCTTCCCTCCAGCCCAGGCTGGTGGCTGAAGGCAAAGCCCTCTTTACCCACCACCCTTGTAATAAAGCCACGTGTTTCTAGAATATCTCAGCTCTGCAGAGTTCCTTGTCCCAGCCGTCCACGGATGTCACTACACAGCACGAGTGGTGTCTAAAAGCAAAACCCTATTGCAAGGGAAGGAAGGAAGGGCTTGGTAATCCCAGGAGTAATGTTACCCAGTACTAAAAAGCAGCTGTGACAATTCTGAGGATTAATAGGTGTTATATATATTTTATATAAAGTTGGCTTTTCCCAAGATGTGTGCTATATAGTAAATAATATCGTGGTAAGGATATAGAATATATATCTAGAATATAAGTTTTTAATTCTGCTTTTAGAAAATTAGGTATAGTGGTAATAACTGATGTAATATGCTTAAACTGTCTGTTTGGTTGGGATAACATCCAGTGAACATGTAAAGAGGACCCTGCTATTGATACACCAACTATCAGCATCTCCCACCTGCAGAAAGCACGGACCAAGGCAAGAATAAGAGCCAGATCCAGGGCAGATATTCAATTATCTCCCTTGGAATTGATCTTTGGAATTCCTTCCCCTGGCAATTCTCCACCTAGTGCAGGCTGGAGATAAGGGATGTGTATTTAAAGCAGCCTGTGGCCAGAATCCTGTCTCCTGTGAAATCTCTCCCACTGGAAGCTGGGCTGGCACAGACCCTGCCTTGGGACTTTGCTGTTCACACCATCCAACCAGGACATGGGGCCCTGCCTGAGGAGTGGGAAGAAGCACCACTGGGGGCCAAGTGGCCCATCCCAAGTGTCCCTGAGCACAGAAACAGCCCCAGCACAGCTCAGCACGGGGGGACCCCTCACCCTGGGCTCAAGGGCTCGGAAGGCCCAAAGGAGATTTGGACTTCCCGGCTGCAGGAGGAGGATGGGAGGCTGCTGATATGAGAAATGTACATGCACGTGAAAATTCAGAATTTTGGCAACATAAAATGTGCTTCAACAGGTGAATGGGAGAACAGAAATAGTTACAGCTTATTTAGCAGTTTTGTACAAGTAGAGAAACAACTTGTGCCAGAACACACAGGAGTGTAACTTGTAAGGAAGGACCAATTAACAAAATACACAGGAATTTAGTTTCTAGGTTAAAGCCATGGAGATAAGATGTATATTGTTAAAACTCAGTAAAGAGGGACTTAGGTATTGTGAAGACCCAATAAAACAGAATAAGTTGATTAAGAAACCAGCAAGAACCAGGCTCCTGATTTTGGCCAGGACAAACTGTCCTGGGAATTAGCATTACCTGACAGGGCAATGCATCCTCCAAACCAGGGGATATCTCCTGCAAACCCTGTGCACCTCCTCAAGACAAGGTCCAGGTTTAAATACACGTTGATCCCACAAATCCACACCTCACCTGCCCATTCCCTGCCTTCTCTCATTCGTGCTCTAATTAGAGCCCACCCGTCCTGGTGGTTGTGAGCTGGGGCCTTGGGAGGAAGGCTGAGTCTTCCTCAGGCTGATCTTTGCTTCAGGGCAGGCGCAGTGGAGGTTTGGCTGTTTGTCAGGTCACTTTGCTCTTGCCAAAGATTAGGAGCTAGATTTTGCTGGATTCAAGCCACAAACTCTGCTTTATCGATTTTTGACAAATACCTACTTGTGAGTTTCAATATTATACATCTTACCTGTAAGACTTCTACCTTTAACTACCTAACAAGCAAGTTTAATAGCTAATCTTCTCAGTACAAGCTGCCTCACTACTTCCACAAAATTACCAAAAGATAATTCGAAAATTCTATATTTTTATATTCATAAACGTTCTCCATATCAATTAAAAACAAAACAAAACAAAACAAAGCAGATTGTGGGGGGGCACATGTGAGTCATTCAGTGGCTGCTCTGGAAGAGAAGCTCCATTCCAGGCAGCCAGGAGAGGAGCTTTAGAAATGCAAATTAACACTGCTGGGGAAAAGTGGGGACAGTGCACCAGGCTCTTCTGGCCTGCGGGAGGAATTGGGCTGATTCCCTCTGCCCCTCAGCCCAAGCTCTGCCTGCTTGCACAGATGGAATTGGCACAGCCAAAGGCAGAGCCCACAGGGAGGAGATCTGACTCTGCAACACAAATTGCTTCAGCTGCAAAGGGAAACAGCCAGTGGAGAATGGTGTGAAAACTTCACTACAACAAGTGGGGGGAATCATCCCTCTCCCCACTCCAACATGTGCTGGCACTGTCTGTGTCACACAGGGAGCATCAGACCACTGGGCTGTTTGTGCTACCACAGGCTCAGATAAATCACTTGGGAATCCAAGTCTGGGATGATTTAATTAGAGAAAAGAGATCAATTGATGCAGCCCTGGGTTAAACGAATGCTCTTTCTCCTCTGTTGTGCTACAGCAACTCTCATCTTTGGGCCCTGCACCACACCTTGCTGAGGGCAGCTCATTCACAGCTGAGCAAGGGGATGCAGGTGGCAGCCAGGCCTCCTGAGCCACACACGGCTACAAAAGGACAGGAACTGTTAAAAATGACCCGATAATATTGGCTTTCACATTTGTGCATTAGTCTTTATATGTGGTTATTGATTTCAAGTGCAGTGGAATTTATAATCTCTCTTAGCTGCTTGCTAATAAAACTTATTTCTCATTTTAGTATGCACAGTAAAGCCCATGGAAATAGTAGTGTGATGAGTGTTATGTTGATGTATTCACCTAACAGCTTATAGAAATAATTATGTGATGAATGTATTGTACCACAGGCCTTAGCAAAATATAAAATGTTAAAATACTTCTTGTAACCGAGAGAACTGTGTAAAGCAATTAGGTTGTTTCCCACATCTGCTGACTGACCTCTCCAAGTGATAAGGGTGACACCAACCAGAGCACGGGAGAAGAATTAGAGAAGAATTTGTTACCTGTTCAGTATCTGGGAAGTGTGAAACAACAGGATGAAGCCACAAGAAGAAATAAAATATACTGACCTGATCCACAGGATGTTCTTTAGATAAGCCAGAACAGAAACCCAAAATAAAGCAAAGTTTCTATAACAATGAAAGCTACTAAGAATATTTGAATAATGCATGAAACTCATGAACATGTATGTGCCTTAGTAAAGTAACAGTACAGAGATAACACTGTCTTAATGCACCCACGGGTCCCTTGGCTGATCGCCAGGAACACCCAGCGCTGGACATGGAACTGGTTTTTCCCTTATTGAACTTTTGAAAAATATTCTAAGACTGAATATTCGTTTTCCTCAGAATTGAGGTCACTGACAATAATCCCAAAACCAAAGAGGACCCAGCAAGAAAAAACAGAGTCAACGAGTGAATCTGCTTGGAGACAGGGCCGGGGACTGGGAGATACGGGAGGAACGGGAGAATCCATCAGTTTCAGAAAATGTTCCTCATTGACACGGACTGTGCTCAGCCAAGGCCCTGCGAAATTCCTGAACACGGAGAAGAAGAACAAAGACTGAGCAGAGCCGGGAATATCGGATGTTCTACAAAAGGGGGGCGCATATTAACGAGGACATGCAGGAGGCGGATCGGGAAGTCGGAACTTTCCAAGGACCTTCGCCACGGGGCAAAGGGACAGGGAGATGCAGAAGGGAAAATCAGGAGAAAAAGGAGGCCGCGTCCTACAACAATTGGAGAGACCCCCCGGCAAAGGCCGCACGGCCTCTCCCTTTGTTCAGGAATAAAGTCACTTTTACAGGACTCCTCGGGCTCCTGTGGGGACACAAACCTCTGGCCACCTCTGGGAATTTTCCCGCACAGCCCCCCCCGGGGACAGGGCGGCCACCTCCGTCCTCCCCACAGGAACCGGGACGAGCCGGCGCTGCTCCGGCAGCGGCTCCTGCCGAGGCAGCGGCGGGAAGGAGAGCGCGGGCAGCCGCTCCCGCAGCGCCCTCAGGCCACGGGCAACACGGCGCCGACACGGCACAAGGAACCCGCCGGAGCCCCCTGCCGCCCCCTCCGCCCGCAGCCAGCCCCGAGCCCCGGCAGAACCGAGCGCGGCTCCCACCTGCGCTGGGGCCGCCTCCGAGCTCCGCCAGTGCCGCCTCACCGGGCTCCGGCCGCTGCCGCCGCTCCCGGGCCCGCACACGCGCTCCCACAATGGCGCCTCTGCCCAGCCACGGGCGCCCGGGGGGCGGCCCCGGCAACGGGCTTGGCCCCGCTCCGCCCAATCAGCGCGCGCCCACAACCGGCACTGACGGCACAATCAGCCAATGGCGGCGAGCGAGGCCCGGGCTGTGCACACGGCCCACACCCGCCCCGCGCTCTCAGGCCCCGCCCCCGGGCTGTGGGAGGTGAAAGCCGCAGATGAGGAACCGCCCTGGGACGGGCCCGGGCCCGAGGCGGGATTGAGCTGGAAACACAAACAAAGTTCTCCGCACCTCCCGGCCCGCCTTTCCCAGCCCTGCGTGTTCGCTGCCACCGCCTCCGAGGAAAGCCCTCAGTTCTCCCGGCCCTAATTAGGAGCATCAGCGCATGGCTTTGATTTCGCCAAAAAAAAAAAGGGAAAAGCCCCAAGGCCCTTGGGCTGAGTGGAGGAGGGGGGAGATTTCTGGCAGAAAACTCCAGAAATCTTTTTTCCCGAGGCGGGGAAGAACAAAGCCCAGCCCAGTGAGGCGGGTCGCTCCCAGCAGCGCCTCTCTGCCGTCCCAGCTGAAGCCCTCGCTGGCTGCTCCGGGCTGGACGGGCGCACCGGGAGCGCTGGGAAGGGGCCCCGGCTCGGGGCGCGGCCCCCGGGGCAGCCCCGCGGCAGCTCCAAGGCTCCGCCAGCCGGGATGGAACGTGGCAGGGGGAGCGGGGAAGGGACGGGGCTGCCGGCGCCGAGGGAGCACCAGGGACACCGGGGGCGCTTCACGAGCATTTAATAAGAAACCCCAAAATTATAAACAATACAAAAACAGCAACAGTGGCACCTTAAAAACAGATGGGGGTCATGCAGAGCCATCCCAAAGAAAGAAGGGATGGAATGGAATTCCACTGAATTGGAATGGACCCACAAGGATTGAGTCACACCCTTAAGGCATTGGTGCCTGTGGGGTCAAATCACACATTGGCATTATTGGCACCTTGCCCCAGCCACAGTCACATTCACATGTTTGTACCTGTTTGTACATTGCACTTGTTTGTTGCCTGTATTCACAGTGTTATACCAGTATAGATATGAAATATCTGTGTATAAATTGTGTTAGAAGAAGGTATATGAAACCTGTTTCCACTGTGTTATATCTACATATATATACAGGCTTAGTGTATAAATGTGTAGTGCAAGAGAAACAGGATGAGTCCTGGAGTGGCTCCAGGAGAAAGAAACCCCCAGCCCCAGCCCAGGCAGCCACACCTCAGCTTCCACATCACCTCCTCTTCCTGCACGTTCATCTCCTGGAGACCAGGCACTGAGGTGACCCTGAGACAAAATACTGAGATGTTCATGAGATCAGGCACTGAGGTGACCCTGAGGGTCAGTGCAAGGCAGACACTGTGCCTGAGGAAGGACATCCCAGGGTCTGGGAAAGGGCAAAGCTGTGACTGCCCAGCACAGAGAAGGTGCTTTGTCCATCCCCTGTCACAGCCGAGTTTGGGCTCTGCTGCACAGATAGGGCATCAGGTATGAGCAGGGCACACTCCTGAGTTTATTCTCAGCCAGGAAAACACACTCTGCATCGCCCAGGACAGGAACCCTG
This sequence comes from Zosterops lateralis, assembly GCF_965231275.1. NCBI lineage: Eukaryota > Metazoa > Chordata > Aves > Passeriformes > Zosteropidae > Zosterops > Zosterops lateralis. Next base: position 7,982 of record NW_028154281.1, read on the forward strand.
CAAGGAGGAGCAGAGACAATGCTGGCAACACAGGGGACACATTGTGCTCCCATGCCCCCATTCCCTGCCCACATCCCCCAGGCCCTGCTCGGCTCCCTGGGACTCACGAGGAGTTGAAGCTGCTGCCGTCCTCCCACTGAAGCTGCTGCCCCCGTCTGCGCAGCCCCACACAGAGATTGACCTTCCGGCTGGGGCGGGACAGGAACTCCTGGGAAGGGAAGAGACCAGCAGTCAGATCTGCACCCCCAGCCCAGGAGCCCCCCAGGCCCCCCTCGGACACCCCACACCCCCAGCCCCTCACTCACCATTTCCTCATCCCTGAGCACGGCCAGGGAGGCCCCGAGCTCAGAGCACCGAGCCTGACCCTGATCCCAGGTGTGCTGATCCTTCGAGAGGAAGTAGCAGATCCTGCGGTACCCGACCCAGTCATCAGGACAGGCCAGCGGAGTGCCAGGAAAAGCTGCAATGTTTGTTTGTCTTCCCCCTGCAGAGGGAAGAGGAGAAGGTCCAGGATTCCCCTCCACAGGCAATAGGGACCCTGCTGTGCCCCGAGGGGCTGGGCTGAGGCAGCTGCTCCTCCCTTACCTGACAGCACAGCCAAGGCCGGCACCAAAGCCAGGACCAGCATCACGAGCAGAGTCAGGACCAGGGTGACCTTGGGATGGGATCTGAACCTCTCACCTGCAGCAGTAAAGAGTCCATGGCTGTGAGGACGGGGCTGTCCTGAGCACGCCCAGCCCTCACATCCCCCCACCCAACACCCGGGGGACACAGGAGGGATCCCCCATTCTGTGTGCCCCTCACTCAGCTGGCAGCAAGAGAAACAAGGGACAGGGGCACAGCCAGGGCCAGGGCACAGCCGGGGCCAGAAGAACTGCCCAGCGCCGGGGGTGGAAGGAAGGTGATGTGGAAGCTGAGGTGTGGCTGCCTGGGCTGGGGCTGGGGGTTTCTTTCTCCTGGAGCCACTCCAGGACTCATCCTGTTTCTCTTGCACTACACATTTATACACTAAGCCTGTATATATATGTAGATATAACACAGTGGAAACAGGTTTCATATACCTTCTTCTAACACTATTTATACACAGATATTTCATATCTATATTGGTATAACACTGTGAATACAGGCAACAAACAAGTGCAATGCACAAACAGGTACAAACATGTGAATGTGACTGTGGCTGGGGCAAGGTGCCAATAATGCCAATGTGTGATTTGACCCCACAGGCACCAATACCTTAAGGGTTGGACTCAATCCTTGTGGGTCCATTCCAATTCAGTGGAATTCCATTCCATCCCTTCTTTCTTTGGGATGGCTCTGCATGACCCCCATCTGTTTTTAAGGTGCCACTGTTGCTGTTTTTGTATTGTTTATAATTTTGGGGTTTCTTATTAAATACTTGTGAAGCGCCCCCGGTGTCCCTGGTGTTCCCTCGGCGCCGGCAGCCCCGTCCCTTCCCCGCTCCCCCTGCCACGTTCCATCCCGGCTGGCGGAGCCTTGGAGCTGCCGCGGGGCTGCCCCGGGGGCCGCGCCCCGAGCCGGGGCCCCTTCCCAGCGCTCCCGGTGCGCCCGTCCAGCCCGGAGCAGCCAGCGAGGGCTTCAGCTGGGACGGCAGAGAGGCGCTGCTGGGAGCGACCCGCCTCACTGGGCTGGGCTTTGTTCTTCCCCGCCTCGGGAAAAAAGATTTCTGGAGTTTTCTGCCAGAAATCTCCCCCCTCCTCCACTCAGCCCAAGGGCCTTGGGGCTTTTCCCTTTTTTTTTTTTGGCGAAATCAAAGCCATGCGCTGATGCTCCTCATTAGGGCCGGGGGAACTGAGGGCTTTACTCGGAGCCGGTGGCAGCGAACACGCAGGGCTGGGAAAGGCGGGCCGGGAGGTGCGGAGAACTTTGTTTGTGTTTCCAGCTCAATCCCGCCTCGGGCCCGGGCCCGTCCCAGGGCGGTTCCTCATCTGCGGCTTTCCCCTCCCACAGCCCGGGGGCGGGGCCTGAGAGCGCGGGGCGGGTGTGGGCCGTGTGCACAGCCCGGGCCTCGCTCGCCGCCATTGGCTGATTGTGCCGTCAGTGCCGGTTGTGGGCGCGCGCTGATTGGGCGGAGCGGGGCCAAGCCCGTTGCCGGGGCCGCCCCCCGGGCGCCCGTGGCTGGGCAGAGGCGCCATTGTGGGAGCGCGTGTGCGAGCCCGGGAGCGGCGGCAGCGGCCGGAGCCCGGTGAGGCGGCACTGGCGGAGCTCGGAGGCGGCCCCAGCGCAGGTGGGAGCCGCGCTCGGTTCTGCCGGGGCTCGGGGCTGGCTGCGGGCGGAGGGGGCGGCAGGGGGCTCCGGCGGGTTCCTTGTGCCGTGTCGGCGCCGTGTTGCCCGTGGCCTGAGGGCGCTGCGGGAGCGGCTGCCCGCGCTCTCCTTCCCGCCGCTGCCTCGGCAGGAGCCGCTGCCGGAGCAGCGCCGGCTCGTCCCGGTTCCTGTGGGGAGGACGGAGGTGGCCGCCCTGTCCCCGGGGGGGGCTGTGCGGGAAAATTCCCAGAGGTGGCCAGAGGTTTGTGTCCCCACAGGAGCCCGAGGAGTCCTGTAAAAGTGACTTTATTCCTGAACAAAGGGAGAGGCCGTGCGGCCTTTGCCGGGGGGTCTCTCCAATTGTTGTAGGACGCGGCCTCCTTTTTCTCCTGATTTTCCCTTCTGCATCTCCCTGTCCCTTTGCCCCGTGGCGAAGGTCCTTGGAAAGTTCCGACTTCCCGATCCGCCTCCTGCATGTCCTCGTTAATATGCGCCCCCCTTTTGTGTAACATCCGATATTCCCGGCTCTGCTCAGTCTTTGTTCTTCTTCTCCGTGTTCAGGAATTTCGCAGGGCCTTGGCTGAGCACAGTCCGTGTCAATGAGGAACATTTTCTGAAACTGATGGATTCTCCCGTTGCTCCCTTATCTCCCAGTCCCCGGCCCTGTCTCCAAGCAGATTCACTCGTTGACTCTGTTTTTTCTTGCTGGGTCCTCTTTGGTTTTGGGATTATTGTCAGTGACCTCAATTCTGAGGAAAACGAATATTCAGTCTTAGAATATTTTTCAAAAGTTCAATAAGGGAAAAACCAGTTCCATGTCCAGCGCTGGGTGTTCCTGGCGATCAGCCAAGGGACCCGTGGGTGCGTTAAGACAGTGTTATCTCTGTACTGTTACTTTACTAAGGCACATACATGTTCATGAGTTTCATGCATTATTCAAATATTCTTAGTAGCTTTCATTGTTATAGAAACTTTGCTTCATTTTGCGTTTCTGTTCTGGCTTATCTAAAGAACATCCTGTGGATCAGGTCAATATATTTTATTTCTTTTTGTGGCTTCATCCTGTTGTTTCACACTTCCCAGATACTGAACAGGTAACAAATTCTTCTCGAATTCTTCTCCCGTGCTCTGGTTGGTGTCACCCTTATCACTTGGAGAGGTCAGTCAGCAGATGTGGGAAACAACCTAATTGCTTTACACAGTTCTCTCGGTTACAAGAAGGATTTTAACATTTTATATTTTGCTAAGGCCTGTGGTACAATACATTCATCACATAATTATTTCTATAAGCTGTAAGGTGAATACATCAACATAACATTCATCACACTACTATTTCCATGGGCTTTACTGTGCATACTAAAATGAGAAATAAGTTTTATTAGCAAGCAGCTCAAAGGGATTATAAATTCCACTGTATTTGAAATCAATAACCACATATAAAGACTAATGCACAAATGTGAAAGCCAATATTATCGGGTCATTTTTAACAGTTCCTGTCCTTTTGTAGCCGTGTGTGGCTCAGGAGGCCTGGCTGCCACCTGCATCCCCTTGCTCAGCTGTGAATGAGCTGCCCTCAGCAAGGTGTGGTGCAGGGCCCAAAGATGAGAGTTGCTGTAGCACAACAGAGGAGAAAGAGCATTCCTTTAACCCAGGGCTGCATCAATTGATCTCTTTTCTCTAATTAAATCATCCCAGACTTGGATTCCCAAGTGATTTCTCTGAGCCTGTGGTAGCACAAACAGCCCAGTGGTCTGATGCTCCCTGTGTGACACAGACAGTGCCAGCACATGTTGGAGTGGGGAGAGGGATGATTCCCCCCACTTGTTGTAGTGAAGTTTTCACACCATTCTCCACTGCCTGTTTCCCTTTGCAGCTGAAGCAATTTGTGTTGCAGAGTCAGATCTCCTCCCTGTGGGCTCTGCCTTTGGCTGTGCCAATTCCATCTGTGCAAGCAGGCAGAGCTTGGGCTGAGGGGCAGAGGGAATCAGCCCAATTCCTCCCGCAGGCAAGAAGAGCCTGGTGCGCTGTCCCCACTTTTCCCCAGCAGTGTTAATTTGCATTTCTAAAGCTCCTCTCCTGGCTGCCTGGAATGGAGCTTCTCTTCCAGAGCAGCCACTGAATGACTCACATGTGCCCCCCCACAATCTGCTTTTGTTTTAACTGTTAATTTAACTGCTTAATTTTTTTACCTCTTTGTGCCTTAAAGGGTCACCTTTAAAGCTCTTCCAGTTTTGCAAAATGCAGCCTAAAGATGAACATCGAAAAACCCAAACCGAAATTTTTCCATCACTAAGAGCCTCACACAAACATAGACAAAAACATTTCAAAGTAATGTAGTTTTATTTACTTCTCCTCTTAGGAGTAAAAATTGCTTCTCACCCCTGGTCCAAATATAACTGACAATATAAAAGCAGGATTATTATGAGAAATTATTCTGGTGGTGTAATCTTGTCACAGAAACGGTGAGAAAACCAAAATTTGTCCAACAATATTTTTAGTGTTAGAGAGTCAAGGCATTACTTGATTTTGGCCAGGATGTGCAACAGAAATCATTTCATCCACTCGTAGCCAGGGTGTGCAGAGAAAATCTTTCCATGACACGTGAGTTTTACTGGATTTTTCCTAAACTTTCTACAGTCTGAACCCATAGAAATCCATTGGTTTGATGTTCATTGCTTCCAAGTCGCTGAGTTCTGAGTATTTGGTTTCCTATTGGAGCCGGATTTCTTTGCCTCTGATGTTAATTAGGTCCTCACTCCTGGATTTCCTCATCAGCCTTTTCCAGACCAGGTGTCTCCAGCTATTCCAGGGCAGTGTCTGGGGCAGATGTTGGTTGCTGTTTGCTGATGGTCGTTGATGTTTTGTTGATGGTCGTTGTCTTTGTGGGTGTCTTTTGGGCTATTCCCAGTCTGCTGAGATGTTAAACTCATTTCTGTTTTATAATAAGATGTATCTTATTAAAAGATAATATTTAAAATTCCTTTCCCAGGGCAAAGGCAAACCAAGCCTGACTAGAGAAATAAGATTTTTTTTTAAATTTGAACTTGGTATATTTTGGAGCAATGTGATCCCATCCAGCCCCGTGTGTGAGTGTGACTGAGAGCCAGAGTGGAATTGTCCCGTTGTGTTCCCCAGCCCCTGTGGCGAGTGCAGGCACAGAAAGCCCTGAAGCTGAAGCAGTGGCAGCAAGGCTGGGCCCCCAGTGTCTGGAGATGGCCCAGGAGGTGCCCAGGCAGACTATTCCAGCAGAGGATCTGTGGGCAGGCACAGGGGCTTCCCCCGCTGTGGAGCCCTGGCTGCTGCTCCGGTGCCTTCAGGGCGGGTCAGTCGTGGCCTCCCATCCTCCTCCTGCAGCCGGGAAGTCCAAATCTCCTTTGGGCCTTCCGAGCCCTTGAGCCCAGGGTGAGGGGTCCCCCCGTGCTGAGCTGTGCTGGGGCTGTTTCTGTGCTCAGGGACACTTGGGATGGGCCACTTGGCCCCCAGTGGTGCTTCTTCCCACTCCTCAGGCAGGGCCCCATGTCCTGGTTGGATGGTGTGAACAGCAAAGTCCCAAGGCAGGGTCTGTGCCAGCCCAGCTTCCAGTGGGAGAGATTTCACAGGAGACAGGATTCTGGCCACAGGCTGCTCTTAATACACATCCCTTATCTCCAGCCTGCCCTAGGTGGAGAATTTCCAGGGTAAGGAATTCCAAAGATCAATTCCAAGGGAGATAATTGAATATGTGCCCTGGATCTGGCTCTTATTCTTGCCAGAGCCAATGGCAAAAGCCCCACCTGTGGCATCTTGGTTTCTGTCAGCAGCTTCCAAAGGTGTTTCTTTATTTCCCCATTCATTCTTTCTACCTGACCTGAGCTCTGGGGGTGCCAGGGGTTGTGGAGGTCCCATTGTGTTCCTAAAGCTGCCAGAACCCCCTGAAGGATCTTTCCTGTAAAATGAGTTCCCCTATTGTAGTTTATTGCTTCCACAATCCTTTCTCTTGGAATTATTTGTTTCAGAAATACCTTTCTAAGTGATCCAGTGATTACTGAAGAAGTCAGAATTGCCTTCGGCCCCCTGTTGGGTGACATGGTGTCAGCAGGAGATATTTCAGCCTTCCTGCTCAGGGCATTTCAGTCCCAGGCTCTCACAGGCACACACAGCTCTGCCGGTTGAGCTGACCATGTGGGGGGTAACCTGTGCTTTGTCTGATTCCCTTTCCTAAATAACAGCGTGTCTTGTAACTCTTTTCCCTTCTGCTGCCCTTGGAGCCCCATCCAGAAACACCTTTTCTCCCTGAGGCCAGGGAATGTCTCATCAATCTCTCCCAGCCTGGCTCTGGAGCTCTGTCGCCTCAGTGCAGTCATGGGTTTCTCCCCAGCCCCTGTGCAGGCTGTTCCAACAGGAGGCTGGGTTAAACCCTTCCCCTGTCCTCACTTCTAAATCCTCCTGTGCCACTGAACAAGTTTCCTGCTGGAATAACCCAGCCCTGCTCTTTTGGTTCTCAAAGCCTGAACTTGATGCCAGACTTGGACAACAGGAGATCCTTGTGCTGTCAGTTTTCAGGCCTCAGGTCCCATTCAAGCTGTGGCTGCACAATTCTGCAGACAGTGGGGCCACTCTGGCCACTGGGTTAAACATTTTAGCACAAGAATTCCTTTGGCCTGCCCTGTTTAGCACTCACATACAATTCCAGTTCCTTTTCTGACTCTGGAGGAGCCATGGCTTGGGCATCAATAATTTTGGGGTTTTTTTTCATTTCTCAAGTTTTGTTCCCTTTCCCATGTCCAAACCATAACATTGAGGCTGTGTGAGGTTAAAAAGTCATCCAATGTTTTAGCTGGAGCAGAGAATCCTCAGTCCAGGTCCTGCAATTCCCTATTAATCCTCAGAATTGTCACAGCTGCTTTTTAGACCTGGGTAACATTTCTAAGATTACAAAGCCCTTCCTTCCCTCCCTTGCAATAGGGTTTTGCTTTTAGACACCACTCGTGCTGTGTAGTGACATCCGTGGACGGCAGGGACAAGGAACTCTGCAGAGCTGAGATATTCTAGAAACACGTGGCTTTATTACAAGGGTGGTGGGTAAAGAGGGCTTTGCCTTCAGCCACCAGCCTGGGCTGGAGGGAAGCCCCGAGAGAGAGAGGGGAGAGAGAGGGTAGAAGAGAGCTCAGGGGTAGAAGTGAGGTAAGAGTGGGGGAAGGGATAAGAGAGAGGGGGCAAGAGCGTGGGGGGAAAGAGCAAGAGAGCAAGAGCAAGAGAGAGGGCACCTTGTTACAATCCATTCTCTCTCTTTTTGTGTTGAATATTCTAATTCACAGTGACCAACCGGTGCAAGATCCAAAACCTACAAACTTTGCATGCAGCCTATGAGAACTACTATATTACCATGTCATCTAAACTCTAAAGACTACTTTTCTTATCTGCTTTTTCCCTGATCCCTTGCAAAGTGGAAAGGCTGCATTCCTGAGTCCTTTTGTTTCTGCCCTTCAACCCATCTCCAGCTAATCACCGTTTTCCTGCCTCCCATGCCTACATGTCAAAGCTGGCTTTCATTTCTATTGCACTCACAGGTTTTTCATCTGCAGTATTTCTTACCAGACAATCATATCCATAAGTCCTTCCTGTCCCATCTTTCCCAACAGTGCTGGTTACTTCAGAGTGATTTGGAGAGGCTGGGAATCTAATTTTCCCCCTTTCCCTGGGGCTGCCCACACTTGTGGGTTCACTTCAGCACAGGCCTTGCCAGACATTTGACACAGAGGTACAAGAGAACTGGCCTCTGTATCACCTTTTACAATATTAAATTGCCTTCCCAATTTAGCCATCAAAGGCCTTCCCAGTAAATTACAATCACAATGAGGAGCAAATAAAACTTCCTGCATTTCAAAACCCATCCCCGGCATCTGCTAATAGTGGTTGAATAAAACACCCCCCCTCATCTTTCCCACTTATTGCCTGAATCAGCAAAGACAATTTTGGCATTTTCCCCCCTTAGGTCTGAGATTGAGAGTGGGTGGAGAGGCCCCTGTGTGTATGAGGAAAGGCCTGGTGTGGATGCAGCCCCAGGCTGAATGTTGTCAAGGGCTCCAGTGTGGTGGGTCCCTGGTGTAATGGGAGCTGTGGCAGCCCTAGGAATCCATGTCCGTGCAGGGCTGGACTTGCTCCTGCTGAGGGTGCTGCTGTGTGTGCTTGCAGTGTCCCTGTGGGCTGCAGATGGATCCCTGCTTCCTTGGCAGGGGCTGTTTGGGTGGGCTCTCCCCTGCCGAGGAGGGCAATGCCTGTGCCAGGTGCTTGTGGCCGAGCCCGTCCCCTCGGTGCTGGGGCCCCCTTGGGCCCTGGGCTTCATCCCTCAGGGGCTGTGGAAACTCTGCCATGGCCTTTGCCTTCAGCTTGGCCTTTTCCTGCTCCCTTCTTGCCTTCACCTGCTGTGCCTTTGTGCCCAAGTGCTGCAGGGGCTTCTTGTGCCCCTCGTGCAGCCTCCCTGAGTGCCTGTGGGTGCTCATCCTCTGACAGCTGCTGAGCTTTCTGCACAATCATTCCTTTCTGCAGGGCCCAAACAAGATCCTTCAAAGATGATCTGGATCCTTCCCGGGATAATGCACATTTCCCAGCTCTTCCTTCCTTCCTTCCTTCCTTCCTTCCTTCCTTCCTTCCTTCCTTCCTTCCTTCCTTCCTTCCTTCCTTCCTTCCTTCCTTCCTTCCTTCCTTCCTTCCTTCCTTCCGGCTGGTGCTTGTGCTGGCCGTGCCCTGCAGAGCCCGTATCCCAGAGCCGGTGCCTGTGGTGCCGCAGTGTCCAAAGGCGGCTCCCCCGGCGGGCAGGGCCGGCAGCTCCACGGGGCCGGGCAGCGGCCGGGGCGTCCCGCAGCCTCCTGGGGGCCGGGGGCCAGTGCCGGCCCTGCCCGGGGGGTGGTGGGCTCAGGCAGCGCCCGGCGCTGAGCCCCGGCTGCCCCACAGCCCCGGCCCGGCCCCGCAGCTCCCCACAGGCCCCCAGCCCGTGCTCCCGGTGCCGCCCCTCTGCGCCCGCTCCTGCCGCTCCCCAGCACAGAGAAACCCCCTGGGATCCTGACCTCCTTGTTTGCCTCTCCTGCCAACCGGGGCTACAAACCATCTGCATCAGCTCCCAGAGTTGGAGCATTACACCCTGCTTGGAAACGTCCCAGTCCTCAGTATTTTTCTCTTCCTGCTCTTTTCCATCATCCTCTTTCTCACCACAGAGATTCCTCCTGCTGCCTCTTGCCTTAACTGTAATCCTGCACCCTCCCCTTCCCCCTCACCCTTCCCAGCACACCAACACCATCCATCCCCTGCTGTCTAAATCCCTTCTGGACTTCCCTTCTTGCCCCTCTGGGTGTCCATGTCCTTAATTACCTCTGGGAGAATGATGCCTTGGGAAGGCTGGCCTGAAACAGAGACTGGACAGAGCTAGAGAATAAAGCAGATATTTATTGAAAGCTCTTTAGGGCAGACCTTGGGCAGGGCAGGAGCCTGACCAGGGCTACACTCAAGGTGGACTTGAAATGGTCTCATCATGGACGACTGGTCACGAGGTCCTAAACTTTGATGTTTTGGTCCATTTGCATGTTGGAGCCCAGTTGTCCAGCCCCAGGCTCAGGTGGTGAGGTGTCATCCTTGTTGTTTCTCTCTTCAGTCCCCCCGCGCTGTCGTGGCGGGAGCGGCTGCAGTGGGGAGCGAGTGCGGGCGGGACCGGCCGAGAGCCCAGCGCTGCCCCAGCCCGAGCTGCCCCAGCTCCATCCGTGCCCCTCCGGTGGGATGCTGTGGGTTTGGGGGGGAAGAGGGAGCCGGCAGTGGGTGCTGGGCCTGGGGCAGGAGGGGAAGGGAAGGAGAAGCAGGGTTGAAGAACAAAATAGTCAAAGGGTGCACATGGGAGGAGAAGGTTGGATTGTGCAGGAGAAGGAGGAATAGTAGGAGGAAATGGAGTGTTAGAAGGAGTAGGGACACAGGAGGAGGAGGAGCAGGAGGAGGAGGCAGCAGAAGGTTCCACCCCTCCCTGTATCTGCAGCCTCCCCCCATCCCCAGGAGTGTTGCCCCCCCACATGCAGCAGGTGACCAGGAG
>NW_028154280.1:0-18184 GCF_965231275.1 Zosterops lateralis
ATCTGCAGCCCACAGGGACACTGCAAGCACACACAGCAGCACCCTCAGCAGGAGCAAGTCCAGCCCTGCACGGACATGGATTCCTAGGGCTGCCAGAGCTCCCATTACACCAGGGACCCACCACACTGGAGCCCTTGACAACATTCAGCCTGGGGCTGCATCCACACGAGGCCTTTCCTCTGTTTTATTCAACCACTATTAGCAGATGCCGGGGATGGGTTTGAAATGCAGGAAGTTTTATTTGCTCCTCATTGTGATTGTAATTTACTGGGAAGGCCTTTGATGGCTCAATTGGGAATGCAAATTAATATTGTAAAAGGTGATACAGAGGCCAGTTCTCTTGTACCTCTGTGTCAAATGTCTGGCAAGGCCTGTGCTGAAGTGAACCCACAAGTGTGGGCAGCCCCAGGGAAAGAGTGAAAATTAGATTCCCAGCCTCTCCAAATCACTCTGAAGCAACCAGCACTGTTGGGAAAGATGGGACAGGAAGGACTTATGGATATGATTGTCTGGCAAGAAATCCTGCAGATGAAAAACCTGTGAGTGCAATAGAAATGAAAGCCAGCTTTGACATGTAGGCATGGGAGGCAGGAAAACGGTGATTAGCTGGAGATGGGTTGAAGGGCAGAAACAAAAGGACTCAGGAATGCAGCCTTTCCACTTTGCAAGGGATCAGGGAAAAAGCAGATAAGAAAAGCAGTCTTTAGAGTTTAGAATATAAAATGACATGGTAATATAGTAGTACTCATAGGCTGCATGCAAAGTTTGTAGGTTTTGGATCTTGCACCGGTTGGTCACTGTGAATTAGAATATTCAACACAAAAAGAGAGAGAATGGATTGTAACAAGGTGCCCTCTCTCTTGCTCTTGCTCTCTTGCTCTTTCCCCCCACGCTCTTGCCCCCTCTCTCTTATCCCTGCTGTCTTATCCCTTCCCCCACTCTTACCTCACTTCTACCCCTGAGCTCTCTTCTACCCTCTCTCTCCCCTCTCTCTCTCGGGGCTTCCCTCCAGCCCAGGCTGGTGGCTGAAGGCAAAGCCCTCTTTACCCACCACCCTTGTAATAAAGCCACGTGTTTCTAGAATATCTCAGCTCTGCAGAGTTCCTTGTCCCTGCCGTCCACGGATGTCACTACACAGCACGAGTGGTGTCTAAAAGCAAAACCCTATTGCAAGGGAGGGAAGGAAGGGCTTTGTAATCTCAGGAGTAATGTTACCCAGGACTAAAAAGCAGCTGTGACAATTCTGAGGATTAATAGGGAATTGCAGGACCTGGATTGAGGATTCTCTGCTCTAGCTATAACATTGGATGACTTTTTAACCCCACACAGCCTCAATGTTATGGTTTGGACATGAGAAAGGGAACAAAACTTGAGAAATGAAAAAAAAACCCAAAATGACTGATGCCCCAGCCATGGCTCCTCCAGACTCAGAAAATGAACTGGAATTGTATGTGAGTGTTAAACAGGGCCAGGCCAAAGGAATTCTTGTGCTAAAATGTTTAACCCAGTGGCCAGAGTGGCCCCACTGTCTGCAGAATTGTGCAGCCACAGCTTGAATGGGACCTGAGGCCTGAAAACTGACAGCACAAGGATCTCCTCTTGTCCAAGTCTGGCATCAAGTTCAGGCTTTGAGAACCAAAAGAGCAGGGCTGGGTTATTACAGCAGGAAACTTGTTCAGTGGCACAGGAGGATTTAGAAGTGAGGACAGGGGAAGGGTTTAACCCAGCCTCCTGTTGGAACAGCCTGCACAGGGGCTGGGGAGAAACCCATGACTGCACTGAGGTGACAGAGCTCCAGAGCCAGGCTGGGAGAGATTGATGAGACATTCCCTGGCCTCAGGGAGAAAAGGTGTTTCTGGATGGGTCTCCAAGGGCAGCAGAAGGGAAAAGAGTTACAAGACACGCTGTTATTTAGGAAAGGGAATCAGACAAAGCACAGGTTACCCCCCACATGGTCAGCTCAACCGGCAGAGCTGTGTGTGCCTGTGAGAGCCTGGGACTGAAATGCCCTGAGCAGGAAGGCTGAAATATCTCCTGCTGACACCATGTCACCCAACAGGGGGGCCAAAAGCAATTCTGACTTCTGCAGTAATCACTGCATCACTTAGAAAGCTATTTCTGAAACAAATAATTCCAAGAGAAAGGATTGTGGAAGCAATAAACTACAACAGGGGAACTCATTTTACAGGAAAGATCCTTCAGGGGGTTCTGGCAGCTTTAGGAACACAATGGGACCTCCACAACCCCTGGCACCCCCAGAGCTCAGGTCAGGTAGAAAGAATGAATGGGGAAATAAAGAAACACCTTTGGAAGCTGCTGACAGAAACCAAGAGGCCACAGGTGGGGCTTTTGCCATTGGCTCTGGCAAGAATAAGAGCCAGATCCAGGGCAGATATTCAATTATCTCCCTTGGAATTGATCTTTGGAATTCCTTCCCCTGGCAATTCTCCACCTAGTGCAGGCTGGAGATAAGGGATGTGTATTTAAAGCAGCCTGTGGCCAGAATCCTGTCTCCTGTGAAATCTCTCCCACTGGAAGCTGGGCTGGCACAGACCCTGCCTTGGGACTTTGCTGTTCACACCATCCAAGCAGGACATGGGGCCCTGCCTGAGGAGTGGGAAGAAGCACCACTGGGGGCCAAGTGGCCCATCCCAAGTGTCCCTGAGCACAGAAACAGCCCCAGCACAGCTCAGCACGGGGGGACCCCTCACCCTGGGCTCAAGGGCTCGGAAGGCCCAAAGGAGATTTGGACTTCCCGGCTGCAGGAGGAGGATGGGAGGCCACGACTGACCCGCCCTGAAGGCACCGGAGCAGCAGCCAGGGCTCCACAGCGGGGGAAGCCCCTGTGCCTGCCCACAGATCCTCTGCTGGAATAGTCTGCCTGGGCACCTCCTGGGCCATCTCCAGACACTGGGGGCCCAGCCTTGCTGCCACTGCTTCAGCTTCAGGGCTTTCTGTGCCTGCACTCGCCACAGGGGCTGGGGAACACAACGGGACAATTCCACTCTGGCTCTCAGTCACACTCACACACGGGGCTGGATGGGAACACATTGCTCCAAAATATACCAAGTTCAAATTAAAAAAAAAAAATCTTATTTCTCTAGTCAGGCTTGGTTTGCCTTTGCCCTGGGAAAGGAATTTTAAATATTATCTTTTAAAGGATGTTACACCACTCAACAGAGATGAGTTTAACATCTCAGCAGACTGGGAATAGCCCAAAAGACACCCACAAAGACAACGACCATCAACAAAACATCAACGACCATCAGCAAACAGCAACCAACATCTGCCCCAGACACTGCCCTGGAATAGCTGGAGACACCTGGTCTGGAAAAGGCTGATGAGGAAATCCAGGAGTGGGGACCTAATTAACATCAGAGGCAAAGAAATCCGGCTCCAATAGGAAACCAAATACTCAGAACTCAGCGACTTGGAAGCAATGAACATCAAACCAATGGATTTCTATGGGTTCAGACTGTAGAAAGTTTAGGAAAAATCCAGTAAAACTCACGTGTCATGGAATGATTTCCTCTGCACACCCTGGCTACGAGTGGATGAAATGATTTCTGTTGCACATCCTGGCCAAAATCAAGTAATGCCTTGACTCTCTAACACTAAAAATATTGTTGGACAAATTTTGGTTTTCTCACCGTTTCTGTGACAAGATTACACCACCACAATGATTTCTCATAATAATCCTGCTTTTATATTGTCAGTTACATTAGGACCAGGGGTGAGAATCAATTCCTACTCCTAAGGGGAAAAGTAAGTTAAACTTGATTACTTTGAAATGTTTTTGTCTATGTTTGTGTGAGGCTCTGAGTGATGGCAAAATTTCGGTTTGGGTTTTTCGATGTTCATCTTTAGGCTGCATTTTGCAAAACTAGAAGGGCTTTAAAGGTGACCCTTTAAGGCACAAACAGGTAAAAGAATTAAACAGTTAAATTAACAGTTAAAAGAAAAGCAGATTGTGGGGGGGCACATGTGAGTCATTCAGTGGCTGCTCTGGAAGAGAAGCTCCATTCCAGGCAGCCAGGAGAGGAGCTTGAGAAATGCAAATTAACACTGCTGGGGAAAAGTGGGGACAGTGCACCAGGCTCTTCTGGCCTGCGGGAGGAATTGGGCTGATTCTCTCTGCCCCTCAGCCCAAGCTCTGCCTGCTTGCACAGATGGAATTGGCACAGCCAAAGGCAGAGCCCACAGGGAGGAGATCTGACTCTGCAACACAAATTGCTTCAGCTGCAAAGGGAAACAGCCAGTGGAGAATGGTGTGAAAACTTCACTACAAGAAGTGGGGGAATCATCCCTCTCCCCACTCCAACATGTGCTGGCACTGTCTGTGTCACACAGGGAGCATCAGACCACTGGGCTGTTTGTGCTACCACAGGCTCAGAGAAATCACTTGGGAATCCAAGTCTGGGATGATTTAATTAGAGAAAAGAGATCAATTGATGCAGCCCTGGGTTAAACGAATGCTCTTTCTCCTCTGTTGTGCTACAGCAACTCTCATCTTTGGGCCCTGCACCACACCTTGCTGAGGGCAGCTCATTCACAGCTGAGCAAGGGGATGCAGGTGGCAGCCAGGCCTCCTGAGCCACACACGGCTACAAAAGGACAGGAACTGTTAAAAATGACCCCATAATATTGGCTTTGACATTTGTGCATTAGTCTTTATATGTGGTTATTGATTTCAAGTACAGTGGAATTTATAATCCCTTTTAGCTGCTTGCTAATAAAACTTATTTCTCATTTTAGTATGCACAGTAAAGCCCATGGAAATAGTAGTGTGATGAGTGTTATGTTGATGTATTCACCTTACAGCTTATAGAAATAATTATGTGATGAATGTATTGTACCACAGGCCTTAGCAAAATATAAAATGCTAAAATACTTCTTGTAACCGAGAGAACTGTGTAAAGCAATTAGGTTGTTTCCCACATCTGCTGACTGACCTCTCCAAGTGATAAGGGTGACACCAACCAGAGCACGGGAGAAGAATTAGAGAAGAATTTGTTACCTGTTCAGTATCTGGGAAGTGTGAAACAACAGGATGAAGCCACAAGAAGAAATAAAATATATTGACCTGATCCACAGGATGTTATTTAGATAAGCCAGAACAGAAACCCAAAATAAAGCAAAGTTTCTATAACAATGAAAGCTACCAAGAATATTTGAATAATGCATGAAACTCATGAACATGTATGTGCCTTAGTAAAGTAACAGTACAGAGATAACACTGTCTTAATGCACCCACGGGTCCCTTGGCTGATCGCCAGGAACACCCAGCGCTGGACATGGAACTGGTTTGTCCCTTATTGAACTCTTGAAAAATATTCTAAGACTGAATATTCGTTTTTCTCAGAATTGAGGTCACTGACAATAATCCCAAAACCAAAAAGGACCCAGCAAGAAAAAACAGAGTCAACGAGTGAATCTGCTTGGAGACAGGGCCGGGGACTGGGAGATAAGGGAGCAACGGGAGAATCCATCAGTTTCAGAAAATGTTCCTCATTGACACGGACTGTGCTCAGCCAAGGCCCTGCGAAATTCCTGAACACGGAGAAGAAGAACAAAGACTGAGCAGATCCGTGAATAGCGGATGTTACACAAAAGGGGGGCGCATATTAACGAGGACATGCAGGAGGCGGATCGGGAAGTCGGAACTTTCCAAGGACCTTCGCCACGGGGCAAAGGGACAGGGAGATGCAGAAGGGAAAATCAGGAGAAAAAGGAGGCCGCGTCCTACAACAATTGGAGAGACCCCCCGGCAAAGGCCGCACGGCCTCTCCCTTTGTTCAGGAATAAAGTCACTTTTACAGGACTCCTCGGGCTCCTGTGGGGACACAAACCTCTGGCCACCTCTGGGAATTTTCCCGCACAGCCCCCCCCGGGGACAGGGCGGCCACCTCCGTCCTCCCCACAGGAACCGGGACGAGCCGGCGCTGCTCCGGCAGCGGCTCCTGCCGAGGCAGCGGCGGGAAGGAGAGCGCGGGCAGCCGCTCCCGCAGCGCCCTCAGGCCACGGGCAACACGGCGCCGACACGGCACAAGGAACCCGCCGGAGCCCCCTGCCGCCCCCTCCGCCCGCAGCCAGCCCCGAGCCCCGGCAGAACCGAGCGCGGCTCCCACCTGCGCTGGGGCCGCCTCCGAGCTCCGCCAGTGCCGCCTCACCGGGCTCCAGCCGCTGCCGCCGCTCCCGGGCCCGCACACGCGCTCCCACAATGGCGCCTCTGCCCAGCCACGGGCGCCCGGGGGGCGGCCCCGGCAACGGGCTCGGCCCCGCTCCGCCCAATCAGCGCGCGCCCACAACCGGCACTGACGGCACAATCAGCCAATGGCGGCGAGCGAGGCCCGGGCTGTGCACACGGCCCACACCCGCCCCGCGCTCTCAGGCCCCGCCCCCGGGCTGTGGGAGGGGAAAGCCGCAGATGAGGAACCGCCCTGGGACGGGCCCGGGCCCGAGGCGGGATTGAGCTGGAAGCACAAACAAAGTTCTCCGCACCTCCCGGCCCGCCTTTCCCAGCCCTGCGTGTTCGCTGCCACTGCCTCCGAGGAAAGCCCTCAGTTTTCCCGGCCCTAATTAGGAGCATCAGCGCATGGCTTTGATTTTGCCAAAAAAAAAAGGGAAAAGCCCCAAGGCCCTTGGGCTGAGTGGAGGAGGGGGGAGATTTCTGGCAGAAAACTCCAGAAATCTTTTTTCCCGAGGCGGGGAAGAACAAAGCCAAGCCCAGTGAGGCGGGTCGCTCCCAGCAGCGCCTCTCTGCCGTCCCAGCTGAAGCCCTCGCTGGCTGCTCCGGGCTGGACGGGCGCACGGGGAGCGCTGGGAAGGGGCCCCGGCTCGGGGCGCGGCCCCCGGGGCAGCCCCGCGGCAGCTCCAAGGCTCCGCCAGCCGGGATGGAACGTGGCAGGGGGAGCGGGGAAGGGACGGGGCTGCCGGCGCCGAGGGAACACCAGGGACACCGGGGGCGCTTCACAAGCATTTAATGAGAAACCCCAAAATTATAAACAATACAAAAACAGCAACAGTGGCACCTTAAAAACAGATGGGGGTCAGGAAGAGACATCCCACAGAAGGGATGGAATGGAATTCCACTGAATTGGAATGGACCCACAAGGATTGAGTCCAACCCTTAAGGCATTGGTGCCTGTGGGGTCAAATCACACATTGGCATTATTGGCACCTTGCCCCAGCCACAGTCACATTCACATGTTTGTACCTGTTTGTACATTGCACTTGTTTGTTGCCTGTATTCACAGTGTTATACCAGTATAGATATGAAATATCTGTGTATAAATAGTGTTAGAAGAAGGTATACGAAACCTGTTTCCACTGTGTTATATCTACATATATATACAGGCTTAGTGTATAAATGTGTAGTGCAAGAGAAACAGGATGAGTCCTGGAGTGGCTCCAGGAGAAAGAAACCCCCAGCCCCAGCCCAGGCAGCCACACCTCAGCTTCCACATCACCTCCTCTTCCTGCACGTTCATCTCCTGGAGACCAGGCACTGAGGTGACCCTGAGACAAAATACTGAGATGTTCATGAGATCAGGCACTGAGGTGACCCTGAGGGTCAGTGCAAGGCAGACACTGTGCCTGAGGAAGGACATCCCAGGGTCTGGGAAAGGGCAAAGCTGTGACTGCCCAGCACAGAGAAGGTGCTTTGTCCATCCCCTGTTACAGCCGAGTTTGGGCTCTGCTGCACAGATAGGGCATCAGGTATGAGCAGGGCACACTCCTGAGTTTATTCTCAGCCAGGAAAACACACTCTGCATCGCCCAGGACAGGAACCCTGCAAGGAGGAGCAGAGACAATGCTGGCAACACAGGGGACACATTGTGCTCCCATGCCCCCATTCCCTGCCCACATCCCCCAGGCCCTGCTCGGCTCCCTGGGACTCACGAGGAGTTGAAGCTGCTGCCGTCCTCCCACTGAAGCTGCTGCCCCCGTCTGCGCAGCCCCAGCCAGAGATTGACCTTCCGGCTGGGGCGGGACAGGAACTCCTGGGAAGTGAAGAGACCAGCAGTCAGATCTGCACCCCCAGCCCAGGAGCCCCCCAGGCCCCCCTCGGACACCCCACACCCCCAGCCCCTCACTCACCATTTCCTCATCCCTGAGCACGGCCAGGGAGGCCCCGAGCTCAGAGCACCGAGCCTGACCCTGATCCCAGGTGTGCTGATCCTTCGAGAGGAAGTAGCAGATCCTGCGGTACCCGACCCAGTCATCAGGACAGGCCAGCGGAGTGCCAGGAAAAGCTGCAATGTTTGTTTGTCTTCCCCCTGCAGAGGGAAGAGGAGAAGGTCCAGGATTCCCCTCCACAGGCAATAGGGACCCTGCTGTGCCCCGAGGGGCTGGGCTGAGGCAGCTGCTCCTCCCTTACCTGACAGCACAGCCAAGGCCGGCACCAAAGCCAGGACCAGCATCACGAGCAGAGTCAGCACCAGGGTGACCTTGGGATGGGATCTGAACCTCTCACCTGCAGCAGTAAAGAGTCCATGGCTGTGAGGACGGGGCTGTCCTGAGCACGCCCAGCCCTCACATCCCCCCACCCAACACCCGGGGGACACAGGAGGGATCCCCCATTCTGTGTGCCCCTCACTCAGCTGGCAGCAAGAGAAACAAGGGACAGGGGCACAGCCAGGGCCAGGGCACAGCCGGGGCCAGAAGAACTGCCCAGCGCCGGGGGCAGCCGGGGGTGTCGGTCCCGGCCCCTGCGGGGGCCCAGCAGAGCAGGAGGGCTCTTCCAGAGCCCTGGAAACAGCCACAGCCCTGCCAGCCCTGTGCACCTGTGGGGTGACACTGTCCCCTCCCTACAGGCCACGGCGCTGGCCCTGCACTCACACAGAAACTGTAGGGGTTTCTTCTGTATGTTCTCAGCTTCTGATCCGTTCTGGCATTTCAGGGGCTTCTTCACCCTCCCAGTACTGGAGCGGGGCTCATTCTCCACATCTTCATTCATTGCACACCCACCAGTGGCCCCTTCCTGCTTAGGACAAGTGGCTTCTTGCTCCCCCCTCCGAGCTCCGCCAGTGCCGCCTCACCGGGCTCCGGCCGCTGCCGCCGCTCCCGGGCCCGCACACGCTCCGGAATGCGGAGTGGGACGGAGCTGGATCCTTTCTCGACCCGCGTTCTGAGCAATCCGCGCCTGGAACACGAGGAGAGGCGGGAGACATCAGGTGGAAGGGCGGCTTGGCGCTCTGCACGGAACGGCCCCGGCTGTTTTCCCGAACTCCAGCGGTTTCTCGGGAAAGGTGGCTGAGGAAAGACCCCGGCGCTGTGCCCGGAGGGACATCCCAGCCCAGTTTCACATCCGACTTTTCAAATTAGGGAAACAATGGAATAATCACAGGACGGGATCGCGGCAGTTCCGTGCCGCGCGCCAAGCCCGCCCCTCTCCCCCATTGGCCGACGTCTCCCGCCGCGTCTCCTTCTCGCGCGCTGATTGGTCAGAGCTGGGCTGAGGGACGATCCCGGCCCGCCCACTCCGCCATGCTCGGATCGGCCCCCGGAGCGCGGAGCGACTCTGGAAACCGGGACCGGCCCCGGGAGCGGCGGCAGCGGCCGGAGCCCGGTGAGGCGGCACTGGCGGAGCTCGGAGGCGGCCCCAGCGCAGGTGGGAGCCGCGCTCGGTTCTGCCGGGGCTCGGGGCTGGCTGCGGGCGGAGGGGGCGGCAGGGGGCTCCGGCGGGTTCCTTGTGCCGTGTCGGCGCCGTGTTGCCCGTGGCCTGAGGGCGCTGCGGGAGCGGCTGCCCGCGCTCTCCTTCCCGCCGCTGCCTCGGCAGGAGCCGCTGCCGGAGCAGCGCCGGCTCGTCCCGGTTCCTGTGGGGAGGACGGAGGTGGCCGCCCTGTCCCCGGGGGGGGCTGTGCGGGAAAATTCCCAGAGGTGGCCAGAGGTTTGTGTCCCCACAGGAGCCCGAGGAGTCCTGTAAAAGTGACTTTATTCCTGAACAAAGGGAGAGGCCGTGCGGCCTTTGCCGGGGGTCTCTCCAATTGTTGTAGGACGCGGCCTCCTTTTTCTCCTGATTTTCCCTTCTGCATCTCCCTGTCCCTTTGCCCCGTGGCGAAGGTCCTTGGAAAGTTCCGACTTCCCGATCCGCCTCCTGCATGTCCTCGTTAATATGCGCCCCCCTTTTGTAGAACATCCGATATTCCCGGCTCTGCTCAGTCTTTGTTCTTCTTCTCCGTGTTCAGGAATTTCGCAGGGCCTTGGCTGAGCACAGTCCGTGTCAATGAGGAACATTTTCTGAAACTGATGGATTCTCCCGTTCCTCCCTTATCTCCCAGTCCCCGGCCCTGTCTCCAAGCAGATTCACTCGTTGACTCTGTTTTTTCTTGCTGGGTCCTCTTTGGTTTTGGGATTATTGTCAGTGACCTCAATTCTGAGAAAAACGAATATTCAGTCTTAGAATATTTTTCAAAAGTTCAATAAGGGAAAAACCAGTTCCATGTCCAGCGCTGGGTGTTCCTGGCGATCAGCCAAGGGACCCGTGGGTGCGTTAAGACAGTGTTATCTCTGTACTGTTACTTTACTAAGGCACATACATGTTCATGGGTTTCATGCATTATTCAAATATTCTTGGTAGCTTTCATTGTTATAGAAACTTTGCTTTATTTTGGGTTTCTGTTCTGGCTTATCTAAATAACATCCTGTGGATCAGGTCAATATATTTTATTTCTTCTTGTGGCTTCATCCTGTTGTTTCACACTTCCCAGATACTGAACAGGTAACAAATTCTTCTCTAATTCTTCTCCCGTGCTCTGGTTGGTGTCACCCTTATCACTTGGAGAGGTCAGTCAGCAGATGTGGGAAACAACCTAATTGCTTTACACAGTTCTCTCGGTTACAAGAAGTATTTTAACATTTTATATTTTGCTGAGGCCTATGGTACAATACATTCATCACATAATTATTTCTATAAGCTGTAAGGTGAATACATCAACATAACACTCATCACACTACTATTTCCATGGGCTTTACTGTGCATACTAAAATGAGAAATAAGTTTTATTAGCAAGCAGCTAAAAGGGATTATAAATTCCACTGTACTTGAAATCAATAACCACATACAAAGACTAATGCACAAATGTGAAAGCCAATATTATCGGGTCATTTTTAACAGTTCCTGTCCTTTTGTAGCCGTGTGTGGCTCAGGAGGCCTGGCTGCCACCTGCATCCCCTTGCTCAGCTGTGAATGAGCTGCCCTCAGCAAGGTGTGGTGCAGGGCCCAAAGATGAGAGTTGCTGTAGCACAACAGAGGAGAAAGAGCATTCCTTTAACCCCTGCTCTGCCAGGGAGCCACTAAACCGTGTCCCATTCCCATCCTTTCCACGTTTGGACCGGAACGTGAGCTGCTTTCTTATTTCCTTTGTTTTCTGTTTCCCCACTTTTCTGTTGTCATCTCTTTGCCAACAGCATCTTGAGTCATTTAATTTTCCACCCTGTCCTCCTCCTTCTGCTCACAGATAATCTGATCCCAGCCCGTGGTGAAATGTTGTGTTCTTGGTTTGAGTGGATTGGTGGGCCAGACTGAGGAGCTGGATCTGTCTGGTTGGTTATTATTTCGTGGACATCTTGTAATCTAATTGTGCCATTGGAATGATCAATGTGTTCTCTGGCTCCTGATGTGAATTGGTTTGGGTTCCCAGGGGCTGGTCCAGGGTGTTGTAGGATTTGTTGTGGTGGCCGTTCATCTTTTCCCCATTTTTGGGGGCTCCCTCCAGCCAGGGCTGCATCAATTGATCTCTTTTCTCTAATTAAATCATCCCAGACTTGGATTCCCAAGTGATTTCTCTGAGCCTGTGGTAGCACAAACAGCCCAGTGGTCTGATGCTCCCTGTGTGACACAGACAGTGCCAGCACATGTTGGAGTGGGGAGAGGGATGATTCCCCCCACTTCTTGTAGTGAAGTTTTCACACCATTCTCCACTGGCTGTTTCCCTTTGCAGCTGAAGCAATTTGTGTTGCAGAGTCAGATCTCCTCCCTGTGGGCTCTGCCTTTGGCTGTGCCAATTCCATCTGTGCAAGCAGGCAGAGCTTGGGCTGAGGGGCAGAGGGAATCAGCCCAATTCCTCCCGCAGGCCAGAAGAGCCTGGTGCACTGTCCCCACTTTTCCCCAGCAGTGTTAATTTGCATTTCTCAAGCTCCTCTCCTGGCTGCCTGGAATGGAGCTTCTCTTCCAGAGCAGCCACTGAATGACTCACATGTGCCCCCCCCCCACAATCTGCTTTTGTTTTAACTGTTAATTTAACGGTTTAATTCTTTTGACTGTTTCTGTCTTAAAGGGTCACCTTTAAAGCTCTTCCAGTTTTGCAAAATGCAGCCTAAAAATGGACATCGAAATACCCAAAACAAAATTTTGCCATCACTAAGAGCCTCACACAAACATAGACCAAAACATTTCAAAGTAATCAAGTTTTATTTACTTTTCCTCCTTGGAGTAGGAATTGATTCTCACACCCCTGGTCCAAACATAACTGACAATATAAATGCAGGATTATTATGAGAAATCATTGTGGTGGTGTAATCTTGTCACAGAAACTGCGAGAAAACCAGAATTTGTCCAACAATATTTTCAGTGTTAGGGAGTCAAGGCATTACTTGATTTTGGCCAGGATGTGCAACAGAAATCATTTCATCCACTCGTAGCCAGGGTGTGCAGAGAAAATCATTCCATGACATGTGAGTTTGACTGGATTTTTCCTAAACTTTCTACAGTCTGAACCCATAGAAATCCATTGGTTTGATGTTCATTGCTTCCAAGTCGCTGAGCTCTGAGTATTTGGTTTCCTATTGGAGCCGGATTTCTTTGCCTCTGATGTTAATTAGGTCCTCACTCCTGGATTTCCTCATCAGCCTTTTCCAGACCAGGTGTCTCCAGCTATTCCAGGGGCAGTGTCTGGGGCAGATGTTGGTTGCTGTTTGCTGATGGTCGTTGATGTTTTGTTGATGGTCGTTGTCTTTGTGGGTGTCTTTTGGGCTCTTCCCAGTCTGCTGAGATGTTAAACTCATCTCTGTTGAGTGCTGTAACATCCTTTAAAAGATAATATTTAAAATTCCTTTGTCCAGGGCAAAGGCAAACCAAGCCTGACTAGAGAAATAAGATTTTTTTTTAAATTTGAACTTGGTATATTTTGGAGCAATGTGATCCCATCCAGCCCCCAGTGGTGCTTCTTCCCACTCCTCAGGCAGGGCCCCATGTCCTGCTTGGATGGTGTGAACAGCAAAGTCCCAAGGCAGGGTCTGTGCCAGCCCAGCTTCCAGTGGGAGAGATTTCACAGGAGACAGGATTCTGGCCACAGGCTGCTTTAAATACACATCCCTTATCTCCAGCCTGCACTAGGTGGAGAATTTCCAGGGGAAGGAATTCCAAAGATCAATTCCAAGGGAGATAATTGAATATCTGCCCTGGATCTGGCTCTTATTCTTGCCAGAGCCAATGGCAAAAGCCCCACCTGTGGCCTCTTGATTTCTGTCAGCAGCTTCCAAAGGTGTTTCTTTATTTCCCCATTCATTCTTTCTACCTGACCTGAGCTCTGGGGGTGCCAGGGGTTGTGGAGGTCCCATTGTGTTCCTAAAGCTGCCAGAACCCCCTGAAGGATCTTTCCTGTAAAATGAGTTCCCCTGTTGTAGTTTATTGCTTCCACAATCCTTTCTCTTGGAATTATTTGTTTCAGAAATAGCTTTCTAAGTGATCCAGTGATTACTGCAGAAGTCAGAATTGCCTTTGGCCCCCCTGTTGGGTGACATGGTGTCAGCAGGAGATATTTCAGCCTTCCTGCTCAGGGCATTTCAGTCCCAGGCTCTCACAGGCACACACAGCTCTGCCGGTTGAGCTGACCATGTGGGGGGTAACCTGTGCTTTGTCTGATTCCCTTTCCTGAATAACAGCGTGTCTTGTAACTCTTTTCCCTTCTGCTGCCCTTGGAGCCCCATCCAGAAACACCTTTTCTCCCTGAGGCCAGGGAATGTCTCATCAATCTCTCCCAGCCTGGCTCTGGAGCTCTGTCACCTCAGTGCAGTCATGGGTTTCTCCCCAGCCCCTGTGCAGGCTGTTCCAACAGGAGGCTGGGTTAAACCCTTCCCCTGTCCTCACTTCTAAATCCTCCTGTGCCACTGAACAAGTTTCCTGCTGGAATAACCCAGCCCTGCTCTTTTGGTTCTCAGAGGCTGAACTTGATGCCAGACTTGGACAACAGGAGATCCTTGTGCTGTCAGTTTTCAGGCCTCAGGTCCCATTCAAGCTGTGGCTGCACAATTCTGCAGACAGTGGGGCCACTCTGGCCACTGGGTTAAACATTTTAGCACAAGAATTCCTTTGGCCTGGCCCTGTTTAACACTCACATACAATTCCAGTTCCTTTTCTGAGTCTGGAGGAGCCATGGCTTGAGCATCAATCATTTTGGGTTTTTTGTTTTCATTTCTCAAGTCTTGTTCCCTTTCCCATGTCCAAACCATAACATTGAGGCTATGTGGGGTTAAAAAGTCATCCAATGTTTTAGCTGGAGCAGAGAATCCTCAATCCAGGTCCTGCAATTCCCAATTGTGAAAAACGAGGTTCACTTTTTGGTAAATTTAAAAAACTATGTTTAATAAAATACTTAAGACAATTAGGAGATAAAAAAAGCCAAGTATGGCCGGCCGGGTGACTCGGCATTCAGCCAAGTCCACACTTTGCTTTCTCAGGGACACTCGTTAAATACCCTTCCTGTTATATCGATATATGAATAGTCATAAAATTCCATAAACTGGTTTCCATATTCCAGGAACTGTTTTGCATGGCCCCTCCTTGGGTCCGCCTTTTTAGAGCATGCGTGTTTCGTGGCTGTGTCCTTTTTATCGCGTCCAGCTTGGGGCTTGGTCCGTGCTTTCTGCAGGTGGGAGATGCTGATAGTTGGTGTATCAATAGCAGGGTCCTCTTTACATGTTCACTGGGTGTTATCCCGACCAAACAGACAGTTTAAGCATATTACATCAGTAATTACCACTATACCTACTTTTCTAAAAGCAGAATTAAAACCCTATATTCTATGTATTTATTCTATATCCTTACCACAACATTATTTACTATATAGCACACATCTTGGGAAAAGCCAACTTTATATAAAATATATATAACACCTATTAATCCTCAGAATTGTCACAGCTGCTTTTTAGTCCTGGGTAACATTACTCCTGAGATTACAAAGCCCTTCCTTCCCTCCCTTGCAATAGGGTTTTGGTTTTAGACACCACTTGTGCTGTGTAGTGACATCCGTGGACGGCAGGGACAAGGAACTCTGCAGAGCTGAGATATTCTAGAAACACGTGGCTTTATTACAAGGGTGGTGGGTAAAGAGGGCTTTGCCTTCAGCCACCAGCCTGGGCTGGAGGGAAGCCCCGAGAGAGAGAGGGGAGAGAGAGGGTAGAAGAGAGCTCAGGGGTAGAAGTGAGGTAAGAGTGGGGGAAGGGATAAGACAGCAGGGATAAGAGAGAGGGGGCAAGAGCGTGGGGGGAAAGAGCAAGAGAGCAAGAGCAAGAGAGAGGGCACCTTGTTACAATCCATTCTCTCTCTTTTTGTGTTGAGTATTCTAATTCACAGTGACCAACCGGTGCAAGATCCAAAACCTACAAACTTTGCATGCAGCCTATGAGAACTACTATATTACCATGTCATTTTATATTCTAAACTCTAAAGACTACTTTTCTTATCTGCTTTTTCCCTGATCCCTTGCAAAGTGGAAAGGCTGCATTCCTGAGTCCTTTTGTTTCTGCCCTTCAACCCATCTCCAGCTAATCACCGTTTTCCTGCCTCCTGTGCCTACATGTCAAAGCTGGCTTTCATTTCTATTGCACTCACAGGTTTTTCATCTGCAGTATTTCTTGCCAGACAATCATATCCATAAGTCCTTCCTGTCCCATCTTTCCCAACAGTGCTGGTTACTTCAGAGTGATTTGGAGAGGCTGGGAATCTAATTTTCCCCCTTTCTCTGGGGCTGCCCACACTTGTGGGTTCACTTCAGCACAGGCCTTGCCAGACATTTGACACAGAGGTACAAGAGAACTGGCCTCTGTATCACCTTTTACAATATTAATTTGCATTCCCAATTTAGCCATCAAAGGCCTTCCCAGTAAATTACAAGCACAATGAGGAGCAAATAAAACTTCCTGCATTTCAAACCCATCCCTGGCATCTGCTAATAGTGGTTGAATAAAACACAGCCCCTCATCTTTCCCACTTGTCCCCTGGATAATCAAAGACATTTTTTGCCTTTTCCCCCCTTAGGTCTGAGATTGAGAGTGGGTGGAGAGGCCCCTGTGTGTATGAGGAAAGGCCTCGTGTGGATGCAGCCCCAGCCTGAATGTTGTCAAGGGCTCCAGTGTGGTGGGTCCCTGGTGTAATGGGAGCTGTGGCAGCCCTAGGAATCCATGTCCGTGCAGGGCTGGACTTGCTCCTGCTGAGGGTGCTGCTGTGTGTGCTTGCAGTGTCCCTGTGGGCTGCAGATGGATCCCTGCTTCCTTGGCAGGGGCTGTTTGGGTGGGCTCTCCCCTGCCGAGGAGGGCAATGCCTGTGCCAGGTGCTTGTGGCCGAGCCTGTCCCCTCGGTGCTGGGGCCCCCTTGGGCCCTGGGCTTCATCCCTCAGGGGCTGTGGAAACTCTGCCATGGCCTTTGCCTTCAGCTTGGCCTTTTCCTGCTCCCTTCTTGCCTTCACCTGCTGTGCCTTTGTGCCCAAGTGCTGCAGGGGCTTCTTGTGCCCCTCGTGCAGCCCCCCTGAGTGCCTGTGGGTGCTCATCCTCTGACAGCTGCTGAGCTTTCTGCACAATCATTCCTTTCTGCAGGGCCCAAACAAGATCCTTCAAAGATGATCTGGATCCTTGCAGGGATAATGCACATTTCCCAGCTCTTCCTTCCTTCCTTCCTTCCTTCCTTGGCGCTGGTGCTTGTGCCGGCCGTGCCCTGCAGAGCCCGTATCCCAGAGCCGGTGCCTGTGGTGCCGCAGTGTCCAAAGGCGGCTCCCCCGGCGGGCAGGGCCGGCAGCTCCACGGGGCCGGGCAGCGGCCGGGGCGTCCCGCAGCCTCCTGGGGGCCGGGGGCCAGTGCCGGCCCTGCCCGGGGGGTGGTGGGGTCAGGCAGCGCCCGGCGCTGAGCCCCGGCTGCCCCACAGCCCCGGCCCGGCCCCGCAGCTCCCCACAGGCCCCCAGCCCGTGCTCCCGGTGCCGCCCCTCTGCGCCCGCTCCTGCCGCTCCCCAGCACAGAGAAACCCCCTGGGATCCTGACCTCCTTGTTTGCCTCTCCTGCCAACCGGGGCTACAAACCATCTGCATCAGCTCCCAGAGTTTGAGCATTACACCCTGCTTGAAAACGTCCCAGTCCTCAGTATTTTTCTCTTGCTGCTCTTTTCCATCATCTTCTTTCTCACCACAGAGATTCCTCCTGCTGCCTCTTGCCTTAACTGTAATCCTGCACCCTCCCCTTCCCCGTCACCCTTCCCAGCACACCAACACCATCCATCCCCTGCTGTCTAAATCCCTTCTGGACTTCCCTTCTTGCCCCTCTGGCTGTCCATGTCCTTAATTACCTCTGGGAGAATGATGCCTTGGGAAGGCTGGCCTGAAACAGAGCCTGGACAGAGCTAGAGAATAAAGCAGATATTTATTGAAAGCTCTTTAGGGCAGACCTTGGGCAGGGCAGGAGCCTGACCAGGGCTACACTCAAGGTGGACTTGAAATGGTCTCCTCATGGACGACTGGTCACGAGGTCCTAAACTTTGCTGTTTTGGTCCATTTGCATGTTGGAGCCCAGTTGTCCAGCCCCAGGCTCAGGTGGTGAGGTGTCATCCTTCTTGTTTCTCTCTTCAGTCCCCCCGCGCTGTCGTGGCGGGAGCGGCTGCAGTGGGGAGCGAGTGCGGGCGGGAGCGGCCGAGAGCCCAGCGCTGCCCCAGCCCGAGCTGCCCCAGCTCCATCCGTGCCCCTCCGGTGGGATGCTGTGGGTTTGGGGGGGAAGAGGGAGCCGGCAGTGGGTGCTGGGCCTGGGGCAGGAGGGGAAGGGAAGGAGAAGCAGGGTTGAAGAACAAAATAGTCAAAGGATGCTCGAGGGAGGAGAAGGTTGGATTGTGCAGGAGGCAGAGGATTAGTAGGATGAAGAAGAGTATGAGGTAGAGTAGGGACACAGGAGGAGGAGGAGTAGAAAGAGGAGGCAGCAGAAGGTT
>NW_028154279.1:0-18077 GCF_965231275.1 Zosterops lateralis
TAGGCTGGGGGTTCCTCCTTGCCCAAGTTCATCTCAGGAAGTCAGTGGGCACCTTGTGTCTGTGAAAACCTCCAAAACACCAAGATTCAGCCCAAAAGTCCTCCAAACATCAAGACTCAGGTAATTAAGGACATGGACACCCAGAGGGGCAAGAAGGGAAGTCCAGAAGGGATTTAGCCAGCAGGGGATGGATGGTGTTGGTGTGCTGGGAAGGGTGAGGGGGAAGGGGAGGGTGCAGGATTACAGTTAAGGCAAGAGGCAGCAGGAGGAATCTCTGTGGTGAGAAAGAAGATGATGGAAAAGAGCAGGAAGAGAAAAATACTGAGGACTGGGACGTTTTCAAGCAGGGTGTAATGCTGAAACTCTGGGAGCTGATGCAGATGGTTTGTAGCCCCGGTTGGCAGGAGAGGCAAACAAGGAGGTCAGGATCCCAGGGGGTTTCTCTGTGCTGGGGAGCGGCAGGAGCGGGCGCAGAGGGGCGGCACCGGGAGCACGGGCTGGGGGCCTGTGGGGAGCTGCGGGGCCGGGCCGGGGCTGTGGGGCAGCCGGGGCTCAGCGCCGGGCGCTGCCTGACCCCACCACCCCCCGGGCAGGGCCGGCACTGGCCCCCGGCCCCCAGGAGGCTGCGGGACGCCCCGGCCGCTGCCCGGCCCCGTGGAGCTGCCGGCCCTGCCCGCCGGGGGAGCCGCCTTTGGACACTGCGGCACCACAGGCACCGGCTCTGGGATACGGGCTCTGCAGGGCACGGCCAGCACAAGCACCAGCGCCAAGGAAGGAAGGAAGGAAGGAAGAGCTGGGAAATGTGCATTATCCCGGCAAGGATCCAGATCATCTTTGAAGGATCTTGTTTGGGCCCTGCAGAAAGGAATGATTGTGCAGAAAGCTCAGCAGCTGTCAGAGGATGAGCACCCACAGGCACTCAGGGGGGCTGCACGAGGGGCACAAGAAGCCCCTGCAGCACTTGGGCACAAAGGCACAGCAGGTGAAGGCAAGAAGGGAGCAGGAAAAGGCCAAGCTGAAGGCAAAGGCCATGGCAGAGTTTCCACAGCCCCTGAGGGATGAAGCCCAGGGCCCAAGGGGGCCCCAGCACCGAGGGGACGGGCTCGGCCACAAGCACCTGGCACAGGCATTGCCCTCCTCGGCAGGGGAGAGCCCACCCAAACAGCCCCTGCCAAGGAAGCAGGGATCCATCTGCAGCCCACAGGGACACTGCAAGCACACACAGCAGCACCCTCAGCAGGAGCAAGTCCAGCCCTGCACGGACATGGATTCCTAGGGCTGCCACAGCTCCCATTACACCAGGGACCCACCACACTGGAGCCCTTGACAACATTCAGCCTGGGGCTGCATCCACACCAGGCCTTTCCTCATACACACAGGGGCCTCTCCACCCACTCTCAATCTCAGACCTAAGGGGGGAAAAGGCCAAAAATGTCTTTGATTATCCAGGGGACAAGTGGGAAAGATGAGGGGCTGTGTTTTATTCAACCACTATTAGCAGATGTGGGGAATGGGTTTGAAATGCATGAAATTTTATTTGCTCCTAAATGTGATTGTATTTTATTGGGAAGGGATTTGATGGCTCAATTGGGAATGCAAATTAAAACTGTAAATGTTGATACAGAGGGCAGTTCTGTGGTAACTTAGTGTCAAATGTCTGGCAAGGCCGAGGCTGAAGTGAACCCACAAGTGTGGGCAGCCCCAGGGAAAGGGGGAAAATCAGATTCCCAGCCTCTCCAAATTACTCTGAAGCAACCAGCACTGTTGGGAAAGATGGGACAGGAAGGACTTATGGATATGATTGTCTGGCAAGAAATACTGCAGATGAAAAACCTGTGAGTGCAATAGAAATGAAAGCCAGCTTTGACATGTAGGCATGGGAGGCAGGAAAACGGTGATTAGCTGGAGATGGGCTGAAGGGCAGAAACAAAAGGACTCAGGAATGCAGCCTTTCCACTTTGCAAGGGATCAGGGAAAAAGCAGATAAGAAAAGCAGTCTTTAGAGTTTAGAATATAAAATGACATGGTAATATAGTAGTTCTCATAGGCTGCATGCAAAGTTTGTAGGTTTTGGATCTTGCACCGGTTGGTCACTGTGAATTAGAATATTCAACACAAAAAGAGAGAGAATGGATTGTAACAAGGTGCCCTCTCTCTTGCTCTTGCTCTCTTGCTCTTTCCCCCCATGCTCTTGCCCCCTCTCTCTTATCCCTGCTGTCTTATCCCTTCCCCCACTCTTACCTCACTTCTACCCCTGAGCTCTCTTCTACCCTCTCTCTCCCCTCTCTCTCTCGGGGCTTCCCTCCAGCCCAGGCTGGTGGCTGAAGGCAAAGCCCTCTTTACCCACCACCCTTGTAATAAAGCCACGTGTTTCTAGAATATCTCAGCTCTGCAGAGTTCCTTGTCCCTGCCGTCCACGGATGTCACTACACAGCACAAGTGGTGTCTAAAAGCAAAACCCTATTGCAAGGGAGGGAAGGAAGGGCTTTGTAATCTCAGGAGTAATGTTACCCAGGACTAAAAAGCAGCTGTGACAATTCTGAGGATTAATAGGGAACTGCAGGACCTGGACTGAGGATTCTCTGCTCTAGCCAGAACATTGTATGACTTTTTAACCCCACACAGCCTCAATGTTATGGTTTGGACATGGGAAAGGGAACAAAACTTGAGAAATGAAAAACACAAAATGATTGATGCCCCAGCCATGGCTCCTCCAGACTCAGAAAAGGAACTGGAATTGTATGTGAGTGTTAAACAGGGCCAGGCCAAAGGAATTCTTGTGCTAAAATGTTTAACCCAGTGGCCAGAGTGGCCCCACTGTCTGCAGAATTGTGCAGCCACAGCTTGAATGGGACCTGAGGCCTGAAAACTGACAGCACAAGGATCTCCTCTTGTCCAAGTCTGGCATCAAGTTCAAGCTCTGAGAACCAAAAGAGCAGGGCTGGGTTATTACAGCAGGAAACTTGTTCAGTGGCACAGCAGGATTTAGAAGTGAGGACAGGGGAAGGGTTTAACCCAGCCTCCTGTTGGAACAGCCTGCACAGGGACTGGGGAGAAACCCATGACTGCACTGAGGTGACAGAGCTCCAGAGCCAGGCTGGAGAGATTGATGAGACATTCCCTGGCCTCAGGGAGAAAAGGTGTTTCTGGACGGGGCTCCAAGGGCAGCAGAAGGGAAAAGAGTTACAAGACACGCTGTTATTTAGGAAAGGGAATCAGACAAAGCACAGGTTACCCCCCACATGGTCAGCTCAACCGGCAGAGCTGTGTGTGCCTGTGAGAGCCTGGGACTGAAATGCCCTGAGCAGGAAGGCTGAAATATCTCCTGCTGACACCATGTCACCCAACAGGGTGGCCAAAAGCAATTCTGACTTCTTCAGTAATCACTGCATCACTTAGAAAGCTATTTCTGAAACAAATAATTCCAAGAGAAAGGATTGTGGAAGCAATAAACTACAATAGGGGAACTCATTTTACAGGAAAGATCCTTCAGGGGGTTCTGGCAGCTTTAGGAACACAATGGGACCTCCACAACCCCTGGCACCCCCAGAGCTCAGGTCAGGTAGAAAGAATGAATGGGGAAATAAAGAAACACCTTTGGAAGCTGCTGACAGAAACCAAGATGCCACAGGTGGGGCTTTTGCCATTGGCTCTGGCAAGAATAAGAGCCAGATCCAGGGCAGATATTCAATTATCTCCCTTGGAATTGATCTTTGGAATTCCTTCCCCTGGCAATTCTCCACCTAGTGCAGGCTGGAGATAAGGGATGTGTATTTAAAGCAGCCTGTGGCCAGAATCCTGTCTCCTGTGAAATCTCTCCCACTGGAAGCTGGGCTGGCACAGACCCTGCCTTGGGACTTTGCTGTTCACACCATCCAACCAGGA
Source organism: Zosterops lateralis (assembly GCF_965231275.1). Lineage (NCBI taxonomy): Eukaryota > Metazoa > Chordata > Aves > Passeriformes > Zosteropidae > Zosterops > Zosterops lateralis. The sequence continues at coordinate 3,886 of NW_028154279.1, forward strand.
CATGGGGCCCTGCCTGAGGAGTGGGAAGAAGCACCACTGGGGGCCAAGTGGCCCATCCCAAGTGTCCCTGAGCACAGAAACAGCCCCAGCACAGCTCAGCACGGGGGGACCCCTCACCCTGGGCTCAAGGGCTCGGAAGGCCCAAAGGAGATTTGGACTTCCCGGCTGCAGGAGGAGGATGGGAGGCCACGACTGACCCGCCCTGAAGGCACCGGAGCAGCAGCCAGGGCTCCACAGCGGGGGAAGCCCCTGTGCCTGCCCACAGATCCTCTGCTGGAATAGTCTGCCTGGGCACCTCCTGGGCCATCTCCAGACACTGGGGGCCCAGCCTTGCTGCCACTGCTTCAGCTTCAGGGCTTTCTGTGCCTGCACTCGCCACAGGGGCTGGGGAACACAACGGGACAATTCCACTCTGCCTCTCAGTCACACTCACACACGGGGCTGGATGGGATCACATTGCTCCAAAATATACCAAGTTCAAATTTTAAAAAAAATCTTATTTCTCTAGTCAGGCTTGGTTTGCCTTTGCCCTGGGAAAGGAATTTTAAATATTATCTTTTAAAGGATGTTACACCACTCAACAGAGATGAGTTTAACATCTCAGCAGACTGGGAATAGCCCAAAAGACACCCACAAAGACAACGACCATCAACAAAACACCAACGACCATCAGCAAACAGCAACCAACATCTGCCCCAGACACTGCCCTGGAATAGCTGGAGACACCTGGTCTGGAAAAGGCTGATGAGGAAATCCAGGAGTGAGGACCTAATTAACATCAGAGGCAAAGAAATCCGGCTCCAATAGGAAACCAAATACTCAGAACTCAGCGACTTGGAAGCAATGAACATCAAACCAATGGATTTCTATGGGTTCAGACTGTACAAAGTTTAGGAAAAATCCAGTAAAACTCACGTGTCATGGAATGATTTCCACTGCACACCCTGGCTACGAGTGGATGAAATGATTTCTGTTGCACATCCTGGCCAAAATCAAGTAATGCCTTCACTCTCTAACACTGAAAATATTGTTGGAGAAATTCTGTTTTTCTCGCAGTTTCTGTGACAAGATTACACCACCACAATAATTTCTCATAATAATCCTGCTTTTATATTGTCAGTTACATTTGGACCAGGGGTGTGAGAATCAATTCTAGTCCTAGGAGGAAAAGTAAATAAAACTTGATTACTTTGAAATGTTTTTGTCTATGTTTGTGTGAGGCTCTTAGGGATGGCAAAATTTCGGTTTGGGTTTTTCGATGTTCATCTTTAGGCTGCATTTTGCAAAACTAGAAGGGCTTTAAAGGTGACCCTTTAAGGCACAAAGAGGTAAAAGAATTAAACAGTTAAATTAACAGTTAAAACAAAAGCAGATTGTGGGGGGGCACATGTGAGTCATTCAGTGGCTGCTCTGGAAGAGAAGCTCCATTCCAGGCAGCCAGGAGAGGAGCTTTAGAAATGCAAATTAACACTGCTGGGGAAAAGTGGGGACAGTGCACCAGGCTCTTCTGGCCTGCGGGAGGAATTGGGCTGATTCCCTCTGCCCCTCAGCCCAAGCTCTGCCTGCTTGCACAGATGGAATTGGCACAGCCAAAGGCAGAGCCCACAGGGAGGAGATCTGACTCTGCAACACAAATTGCTCCAGCTGCAAAGGGAAACAGCCAGTGGAGAATGGTGTGAAAACTTCACTACAACAAGTGGGGGGAATCATCCTTCTCCCCACTCCAACATGTGCTGGCACTGTCTGTGTCACACAGGGACCATCAGACCACTGGGCTGTTTGTGCTACCACAGGCTCAGAGAAATCACTTGGGAATCCAAGTCTGGGATGATTTAATTAGAGAAAAGAGATCAATTGATGCAGCCCTGGCTGGGGGGAGCCCCCAAAAATGGGGAAAAGATGAACGGCCACCACAACAAATCCTACAACACCCTGGACCAGCCCCTGGGAACCCAAACCAATCCACATCAGGAGCCAGAGAACACATTGATCATTCCAATGGCACAATTAGATTACAAGATGTCCAGGAAATAATAACCAACCAGACAGATCCAGCTCCTCAGGCTGGCCCACCAATCCACTCAAACCAAGAACACAACATTTCACCACGGGCTGGGATCAGATTATCTGTGAGCAGAAGGAGGAGGACAGGGTGGAAAAGCAAATGACTCAAGATGCTGTTGGCAAAGAGATGACAACAGAAAAGTGGGGAAACAGAAAACAAAGGAAATAAGAAAGCAGCTCATGTTCTGGTCCAAACGTGGAAAGGATGGGAATGGGACACGGTTTGGTGGCTCCCTGGCACAGCAGGGGTTAAACGAATGCTCTTTCTCCTCTGTTGTGCTACAGCAACTCTCATCTTTGGGCCCTGCACCACACCTTGCTGAGGGCAGCTCATTCAGCAGCTGAGCAAGGGGATGCAGGTGGCAGCCAGGCCTCCTGAGCCACACACGGCTACAAAAGGACAGGAACTGTTAAAAATGACCCGATAACATTGGCTTTCACATTTGTACATTAGTCTTTATATGTGGTTATTGATTTCAAGTACAGTGGAATTTAAAATCTCTTTTAGCTGCTTGCTTATAAAAATTATTTCTCATTTTAGTATGCACAGTAAAGCCCATGGAAATAGTAGTGTGATGAGTGTTATGTTGATGTATTCACCTTACAGCTTATAGAAATAATTATGTGATGAATGTATTGTACCACAGGCCTTAGCAAAATATAAAATGTTAAAATACTTCTTGTAACAGAGAGAACTGTGTAAAGCAATTAGGTTGTTTCCCACATCTGCTGACTGACCTCTCCAAGTGATAAGGGTGACACCAACCAGAGCACGGGAGAAGAATTAGAGAAGAATTTGTTACCTGTTCAGTATCTGGGAAGTGTGAAACAACAGGATGAAGCCACAAGAAGAAATAAAATATATTGACCTGATCCACAGGATGTTATTTAGATAAGCCAGAACAGAAACCCAAAATAAAGCAAAGTTTCTATAACAATGAAAGCTACCGAGAATATTTGAATAATGCATGAAACTCATGAACATGTATGTGCCTTAGTAAAGTAACAGTACAGAGATAACACTGTCTTAATGCACCCACGGGTCCCTTGGCTGATCGCCAGGAACACCCAGCGCTGGACATGGAACTGGTTTGTCCCTTATTGAACTTTTGAAAAATATTCTAAGACTGAATATTCGTTTTCCTCAGAATTGAGCTCACTGACAATAATCCCAAAACCAAAGAGGACCCAGCAAGAAAAAACAGAGTCAACGAGTGAATCTGCTTGGAGACAGGGCCGGGGACTGGGAGATAAGGGAGGAACGGGAGAATCCATCAGTTTCAGAAAATGTTCCTCATTGACACGGACTGTGCTCAGCCAAGGCCCTGCGAAATTCCTGAACACGGAGAAGAAGAACAAAGAGTGAGCAGAGCCGGGAATATCGGATGTTCTACAAAAGGGGGGCGCATATTAACGAGGACATGCAGGAGGCGGATCGGGAAGTCGGAACTTTCCAAGGACCTTCGCCACGGGGCAAAGGGACAGGGAGATGCAGAAGGGAAAATGAGGAGAAAAAGGAGGCCGCGTCCTACAACAATTGGAGAGACCCCCCGGCAAAGGCCGCACGGCCTCTCCCTTTGTTCAGGAATAAAGTCACTTTTACAGGACTCCTCGGGCTCCTGTGGGGACACAAACCTCTGGCCACCTCTGGGAATTTTCCCGCACAGCCCCCCCCGGGGACAGGGCGGCCACCTCCGTCCTCCCCACAGGAACCGGGACGAGCCGGCGCTGCTCCGGCAGCGGCTCCTGCCGAGGCAGCGGCGGGAAGGAGAGCGCGGGCAGCCGCTCCCGCAGCGCCCTCAGGCCACGGGCAACACGGCGCCGACACGGCACAAGGAACCCACCGGAGCCCCCTGCCGCCCCCTCCGCCCGCAGCCAGCCCCGAGCCCCGGCAGAACCGAGCGCGGCTCCCACCTGCGCTGGGGCCGCCTCTGAGCTCCGCCAGTGCCGCCTCACCGGGCTCCGGCCGCTGCCGCCGCTCCCGGGGCCGGTCCCGGTTTCCAGAGTCGCTCCGCGCTCCGGGGGCCGATCCGAGCATGGCGGAGTGGGCGGGCCGGGATCGTCCCTCAGCCCAGCTCTGACCAATCAGCGTGCGAGAAGGAGACGCGGCGGGAGACGTCGGCCAATGGGGGAGAGGGGCGGGCTTGGCGCGCGGCACGGAACTGCCGCGATCCCGTCCTGTGATTATTCCATTGTTTCCCTAATTTGAAAAGTCGGATGTGAAACTGGGCTGGGATGTCCCTCCGGGCACAGCGCCGGGTGAAGCCGCCGAAGTTCGGCTTTTCCTGCCAGGCCCCGCCTCTCCTGTTCCTGAAATGGCTTTCATTTCTATTGCACTCACAGGTTTTTCATCTGCAGTATTTCTTGCCAGACAATCATATCCATAAGTCCTTCCTGTCTCATCTTTCCCAACAGTGCTGGTTACTTCAGAGTAATTTGGAGAGGCTGGGAATCTAATTTTCCCTCTTTCCCTGGGGCTGCCCACACTTGTGGGTTCACTTCAGCACAGGCCTTGCCAGACATTTGACACAGAGGTACAAGAGAACTGGCCTCTGTATCACCTTTTACAATATTAATTTGCATTCCCAATTTAGCCATCAAAGGCCTTCCCAGTAAATTACAATCACAATGAGGAGCAAATAAAACTTCCTGCATTTCAAACCCATCCCCGGCATCTGCTAATAGTGGTTGAATAAAACACAGCTGCTCATCTTTCCCACTTGTCCCCTGGATAATCAAAGACATTTTTGGCCTTTTCCCCCCTTAGGTCTGAGATTGAGAGTGGGTGGAGAGGCCCCTGTGTGTATGAGGAAAGGCCTGGTGTGGATGCAGCCCCAGGCTGAATGTTGTCAAGGGCTCCAGTGTGGTGGGTCCCTGGTGTAATGGGAGCTGTGGCAGCCCTAGGAATCCATGTCCGTGCAGGGCTGGACTTGCTCCTGCTGAGGGTGCTGCTGTGTGTGCTTGCAGTGTCCCTGTGGGCTGCAGATGGATCCCTGCTTCCTTGGCAGGGGCTGTTTGGGTGGGCTCTCCCCTGCCGAGGAGGGCAATGCCTGTGCCAGGTGCTTGTGGCCGAGCCCGTCCCCTCGGTGCTGGGGCCCCCTTGGGCCCTGGGCTTCATCCCTCAGGGGCTGTGGAAACTCTGCCATGGCCTTTGCCTTCAGCTTGGCCTTTTCCTGCTCCCTTCTTGCCTTCACCTGCTGTGCCTTTGTGCCCAAGTGCTGCAGGGGCTTCTTGTGCCCCTCGTGCAGCCCCCCTGAGTGCCTGTGGGTGCTCATCCTCTGACAGCTGCTGAGCTTTCTGCACAATCATTCCTTTCTGCAGGGCCCAAACAAGATCCTTCAAAGATGATCTGGATCCTTGCAGGGATAATGCACATTTCCCAGCTCTTCCTTCCTTCCTTCCTTGGCGCTGGTGCTTGTGCTGGCCGTGCCCTGCAGAGCCCGTATCCCAGAGCCGGTGCCTGTGGTGCCGCAGTGTCCAAAGGCGGCTCCCCCGGCGGGCAGGGCCGGCAGCTCCACGGGGCCGGGCAGCGGCCGGGGCGTCCCGCAGCCTCCTGGGGGCCGGGGGCCAGTGCCGGCCCTGCCCGGGGGGTGGTGGGCTCAGGCAGCGCCCGGCGCTGAGCCCCGGCTGCCCCACAGCCCCGGCCCGGCCCCGCAGCTCCCCACAGGCCCCCAGCCCGTGCTCCCGGTGCCGCCCCTCTGCGCCCGCTCCTGCCGCTCCCCAGCACAGAGAAACCCCCTGGGATCCTGACCTCCTTGTTTGCCTCTCCTGCCAACCGGGGCTACAAACCATCTGCATCAGCTCCCAGAGTTTGACCATTACACCCTGCTTGAAAACGTCCCAGTGCTCAGTATTTTTCTCTTCCTGCTCTTTTCCATCATCTTCTTTCTCACCACAGAGATTCCTCCTGCTGCCTCTTGTCTTAACTGTAATCCTGCACCCTCCCCTTCCCCCTCACCCTTCCCAGCACACCAACACCATCCATCCCCTGCTGTCTAAATCCCTTCTGGACTTCCCTTCTTGCCCCTCTGGCTGTCCATGTCCTTAATTACCTCTGGGAGAATGATGCCTTGGGAAGGCTGGCCTGAAACAGAGACTGGACAGAGCTAGAGAATAAAGCAGATGTTTATTGAAAGCTCTTTAGGGCAGACCTTGGGCAGGGCAGGAGCCTGACCAGGGCTACACTCAAGGTGGACTTGAAATGGTCTCCTCATGGACGACTGGTCACGAGGTCCTAAACTTTGCTGTTTTGGTCCATTTGCATGTTGGAGCCCAGTTGTCCAGCCCCAGGCTCAGGTGGTGAGGTGTCATCCTTGTTGTTTCTCTCTTCAGTCCCCCCGCGCTGTCGTGGCGGGAGCGGCTGCAGTGGGGAGCGAGTGCGGGCGGGAGCGGCCGAGAGCCCAGCGCTGCCCCAGCCCGAGCTGCCCCAGCTCCATCCGTGCCCCTCCGGTGGGATGCTGTGGGTTTGGGGGGGAAGAGGGAGCCAGCAGTGGGTGCTGGGCCTGGGGCAGGAGGGGAAGGGAAGGAGAAGCAGGGTTGAAGAACAAAATAGTCAAAGGATGCACATGGGAGGAGAAGGTGGGATTGTGCAGGAGAAAGAGGAATAGTAGGAGGAAATGGAGTGTTAGAAGGAATAGGGACACAGGAGGAGGAGGAGCAGGAGGAGGAGGCAGCAGAAGGTTCCACCCCTCCCTGTATCTGCAGCCTCCCTCCAGCCCCAGGAGTGTTGCCCCCCCACATGCAGCAGGTGACCAGGTGGAGGATCCCCAATTTTCGTGGGGGTGAATCTTGATGTTACTCAGTTTTATTGGGATAAATGTTGATGCTTTGGTTTTTTGGAGTGGGCTAAATCTTTATATTTTAGAAGCGGTTTTGGCTGAGTCTTGATGTTTGGGTAGTTCTTTATCTGTGTCTTGATGTTTGGAGGACTTTTGGGCTGAATCCTGGTGTTTTGGAGGTTTTCACAGACACAAGGTACCCATTGACTTCTTGAGAATAACTTGGGGAAGGAGGAACTCCCAGCCTAAGGTGCTCTCCATTTGTTTTTTCCCCAAACCAGGATTTTTCATTGCCAAGGAGTGCCCACATGGAGAAGGAGGAGGAAAAGCCCCGGAGATCCCGCAGGAGGAGGGGCTGCAAACCCAGCCCAGGGAGCTGCGAGGAGGAAAGAGCCGCCCTGTGCCAGGAGGGTGGCCGGAGATCCAGGCGGAGCTCAGAGCTGGTGGAGAAGCCTCATGGAGGGGAGAAGCCCCACAAGTGCTTGGAATGTGGGAAGGGCTTCAGCCGGAGCTTCTTCCTGAAGAAACACCTGGTGATCCACACTGGGGAGAGGCCCTACAAGTGTGGGGAATGTGGGAAGGGTTTCACCCGGAGCTCCCACCTGATTCAGCACCAGAGGATCCACAGTGGGGAACGGCCCTATGAGTGTGGGGAATGTGGGATGAGCTTCAGCCAGATCTCCCACCTGTCTCAGCACCAGGTGGTCCACACTGGGGAAAAGCCCTATGAGTGTGGGGAATGTGGGAAGAGCTTCAGAGACAGCACTGGGCTGCTCCAGCACCAGGTGATCCACACTGGGGAACAGCCCTACACCTGCCTGGAATGTGGGAAGAGCTTTGGATGGAGCTCTGACCTGAGAAAACACCAGCGCATCCACACCGGGGAGAGGCCCTACGAGTGTCCTGAGTGTGGGAAGAGCTTCTCCAGGAGCTCTCACTTGACCAAACACCAACAGAGGCGCCATAAGGGAAGCCCTGCGAGTGGCCCGAGTGCGGGAAGAGCTTCGTGCGCTGCTCCAGCTCCATCCCCCATGGGAGGATCGGCGTTGGATGATCCCCAGTGACCCCGTTGGGCAGAGCCCTGGTGATCCGTGGTCCTGGTGATCCGTGATGGGAAGACACCTGGCTGGGGGGGGATCCACTGGTTCCTGTCTCCCCGTGGGCACCTGGATGAACACGGGGGCAGGAACATCCATTGGGACACAGACGGACATTGGGAATTCCTTGGGGGGAGCAGACTTGTTGTCTTTCAACCCCAGAAAATCTTTGGTGTCCAATTCTGTCTTCTGGGGGTATGGGGAGACAGATGTAGTGCTAAGGGCAATCCTGCCCCTATATATTGCAGCTGTGTTAATTACTGAAGAGTGAGAACAGCCTTGCCCTCACAGCTATGGGTGTGATACAAAAGTGAGTTAGTTGGTAGAGAGTCAGTTGGCATCTGCTGGCCGTGCTGTGAGGAGGAAGGGACAGGAGGCTGGGCAAGGGACAGATAAGGTGAGCCACTGCATGAGGGACAGACAGGGTTCAGTGGCTTTTCTAGGGACAGGAAGCAGTGAGCTGGAACTGCCAAAGAAAGAGAGAAGAAGGAGAAAAAGAGCCTGAGCTGTGTGGAGCTGCCTGGAGGATTGCTACATAGAAAAGGTATGAAGAACTTCTAGATAACAAGGTGCTGATACTTGAAGGCCTCTGAAGTTTTTTTGAAGCACTCTGAGTTCATGGCCGTCTCAACTCCAACATGGGGGCATCAATAAATACTGGATAGTCTTGGAGGTGTTTTCCAACCTCAGGGATTCCATGTTTTGATTTCCTATTGCCCAAGAGTGTCTTCCACAGCCAAATGGTGATGATCTGGGGCAAAGACCAAGATTTTGGAGATTGCGGTGGAAACCCCTCCAAAAATGGTACTTCCCTCCCATCTAAGCATGTGGATCCTCAGCTGGCCCAGACAGGGAAATCCTTTTCTTTTGGCCTTCATTTGCTTTTCATTTCTCTTCATTTAAAATATCCAACACTGTGGTAAAAATAAAGACATGGAACTAAGACATGGTTGGGATGACAGGGGACATAGACATGGAGAGTGACATGGGGACACATGGATATTTGGGGGGTACATGTTCATTCATGGGGACACGGGGGGAACACGGGTACAGATGAGGACGTGGGGGACAATGACAGGGATGGAAACATTGTGGGGAGACAGCCATGGGTGAGGACAGGGTAGGACATGGCCAGTGACATGTGGGGACATGGCCATGGCCGGTGCCATGGGGGGAACTTGCAGGGGCTGTGGGGGATGCTGGGTTTGAGGGAGTTGAGGGTTCCTGGGAAGGACATGGGGCTTGCTGAGGGCTTTGGGGACCACAGGCCCAGCGGCTCTGGCTGTGCTGGGAGACCCTGGGGGAGGTTCTGGGGCAGCTGCTCCAGCTGCTCCCCGAGACCAGGGCAAACTTCAAAGCTTTATTGGGAACACTGGGAGCAGCCGGGCGGGGACACAGGGACAGCTCTGGGCACGGGCAGGGGGGACACACGACCCCCCCCAAAATCATCTCGGGGACGGAGCGGGGGGTCCCGGCCGGGCCCGAGGCCACGGGGAGGGGCTGCGGCCGCCGGCGGCTCAGGAGCTCTGTGGGCAGAGAAAAGGGGGTGACACCGGGCTGGGGGGCCCCGGGGGGGCACACACGCTCTGGGGGAGGGGGGACACGACCCCCGGGACCCCCCCTCACCTTCTTGCACAGGCAGAGGCCCAGCCCTAGCGCCAGGAACACCGAGCCCAACACCAAGCCCCCGATCCCCGTCAGCATCTTGCTGCGGGCGGCGTCCGGCGGCATCTCTGGGGGGTCCAGAGGGGTCAGGATCCCCCAAAACCTCTTACAGACACCCCAAGCCCCTCCAACCTCCCTCCCGCTCTCCCCCACACCACCCACCGGCCCCTCCGACCTCCTCCCGTTCCCTGCCCGCCCTCCCCACCGCCCACCAAAGCCTCTCCTGGCCCCTCTCACCAGCCCACAGCCCCAAACCGCTCGCCCCCCACCAAAGCCTCACCAAACCCCCCCAAACCCTCTCCCAGTCCCTTCCCAGCCACACCAGACCTCAAGCAGACCCCTCCCAGTCTCTTCCCAGCACAACCAACCTCATCCCAACCTTCGCTTTCCAATCCCCAGCCCCTCCTTCCAGCCCCTCCAGGCTCACCCAAATCCTTCCCACTCGCTCCCAGCACACTCCAATCCCCCTCCCAGCCCGGCCAGTGGTTCCCCGTACCCCAGTGCCGGCTCAGGGGCTGCTCCAGGCTGACGTGCTCCACCTGGCAGCTGGTGGTGACCCCGTGCCGGGTGTGGTTTCCAGCAGCACCAGCAGCTGGTGGCTCCAGTCCCCGTTGGGGACCACGTCGGTGGCCACCACCTGGCCCGACAGCTCCTGCTGGCCCTCGAACCACCTCACCTGGATGTGGGCGGGGTAGAAATCCATCACGGAGCGTGGGGATGGGCCCAAGGAGGGCTGAGGGCTCTGGGGTGATTCCCAGGGAGGGTTTGAGGGGCTCCAGGGTCATTGCCAGGGCAGGGCCCGAGGGGACACGCTCTGCCCCACGCTCACCTCTGCGCTCCACCAGGAACGGGCTGGACAACTCTCAGCTGTGCCGGCAGTGCCTGTCCACCGCAGCCCGTCTGTGCTCCCTCCATCCCGGGTCGCTGTTCCAGTACGTGGCAACTTCTCCCCACGCGGGGTGTCCCCCACGAACAGCCCCACGTCGCTGCCCAAGGGCGGGAGCTGCTCCCGGTTGTAGATGTTCCTGTCCACGAACCTCAGCCGGTCGGTGCCGTTCATGAAGTGACGGCCGGACTTTCCCATCTCCTGGAACAGCTCTGTGTGTGCAGGACACAGGTCCGGGGGTGCCCCCCAGCACCCCACAGTAGCCAAGAGCTCCGGGGCAACCCCGACTCCGCAGCCCCAGTGCCCCACGGCCGCCGTGGGACCCTCCTGCCCGCGCTCCCAGTTCCTCCATTCCACCCTTCTCCGTATTTTCCTCCCCCTTTCCCATAGCTCCCCAGTCCCCAGCCGCCCCCATCCCCAACATCTGTTTGGGGGTCGCACCTCCCCATTTCCCCTTCTCTCCCCACTGTTCCCACCGTCCCGCCACTTCCCCCCTCCCTTCCCGCTGACTCAAGAGCTCCGCCCCCCAGCCAGGGGGTCCCAGTGCCACAGTCGGGCCGCAGCTGCCGCCACACGCCCCTTGAGCAGCGCCAGGCGGGTTCTGACACCGCCCCCTCCCCAAATTCCCCTGGCGGGGGGCGCTGGGGGCGGGGCGTGGGTGGAGTCCAGGGGAGGAGCCCTGGGCACTGTGGGTCTGCCTGGCAACTGGGGAGTCATTAGCGTTCTGCACTCTGATTGGCTCTATTATTTCAGTGCCTTCTCTGATTGGCTGAGGAGAGGCCCGGGAGTTGAGAGAAGGATGGGGACAGATCCCGCCCTGAGTACAACAGACCCAGCCTGGGCACAGGGAGTGAATTTATTACCAACCAAACCACAGCAGCACACGGAGAAGGGAAAGAAATCTCTCCAACAGCTTCCCCACACCCAACACGGATCACCAGGACCACGGATCACCAGGGCTCTGCCCAACGGGGTCACTGGGGATCATCCAACGCCGATCCTCCCATGGGGGATGGAGCTGGAGCAGCGCACGAAGCTCTTCCCGCACTCGGGGCACTCGCGGGGCTTCCCTTATGGTGCCTCTGTTGGTGTCTGGTCAAGTTAGAGCCCTGTGAGAAGCCCTTTCCACACTCAGGACACTCGTAGGGCCTGTCCCTGATGTGGATCCTGTGGTCCTCGATGCCGTGGAAGTTCTTGCTGAAGCTCTTCCCACATTCCAAGCACCAGCAGCGATGTTCCTTAGTTTGGATCTCCTGGTGCTGGGTCAGGTGGGAGCTCAGGCTGGAGCTCATTCCACTTTTCAAGCTCTTCTAGGCTGTCCCACTTAGAGAGATGATTTAAAACAGGCCACTCTGGAGTGATGATAATAATAATCACATGTATCTATCTATCTCTAAAAGCCTGTGCTGAACTCTGGACTCAGCAATGTGCACGTAGGACAGGAGCAGAGAGGCTGAACGGACACCAGGGGAGATGTGGAATGTACGGACAGAGCAAACCCTCGAAAGGCTTTAACCAAATTTCCAGCTTTTCCATCTTTCAAGGGCTTTGACTGCTGGATTTGAAAGAACTGAGATCTCACCATGAAAAGCAGAGCAGCCTGGAACCAGACACTGCTGTCGGAGTCAGTGTGGACTTGTCACATCTCAGTTTTGAAAATATATTGAGTTAAAAACTCCATTACCCACAACCTCTCCCAGCCCATCCCTCCTCACACATAACAAAATACAATGGAACTCTTTCTGAAGGGTAAAAAATAAAGTAAAATGAACACTGAAAATATTCCCTGATAAAAAGCCACGTTGAGAAACTCCAGAATAATGAAGCGTGTCCAGCAAAACGTGCTGTCATTTCTCAGGTATTTGGCTCAGTGTCAGCTCAGAGCCGGGCTCTGTCTCGCAGGTACCCAAGTCCCCGGGGCAGCTCTGAGCAGCCTCTGGCGGCTTTCCAGCCCGGCTTTCCCCGGGCTGTGCCCCTGGCAGACACTCGGTGTTTCCGTGGTGCCCCTGCCCTGCTCAGCTCCCCGCGCCCTGCAAAGGCGCCGAGGCTGTGCTGGGCGCCCCTGGGTGTCACTGAGCGAGGCTGTGCTGGGCGCCCCTGGGTGTCACTGAGCGAGGCTGTGCTGGGCGCCCCTGGGTGTCACTGAGCGAGGCTGTGCTGGGCGCCCCTGGGTGTCACTGAGCGAGGCTGTGCTGGGCGCCCCTGGGTGTCACTGAGCGAGGCTGTGCTGGGCGCCCCTGGGTGTCACTGAGCGAGGCTGTGCTGGGCGCCCCTGGGTGTCACTGAGCGAGGCTGTGCTGGGCGCCCCTGGGTGTCACTGAGCGAGGCAGTGCCGAGTCCTGGGGCCCGGGCCGAGCCCTGAGGGACACCTCTCGTCCCCGGCCTCCCACGGGACAAGGAGCCGCTGCCCACAAGGGCCCGGCACGGCCGGCCAGCCAATTCCTGCTGCCCCCAACAGCCCGGGCTGCAGCCCCACGGCTCTGCGGGGCGGGGCTGGGGCTGTCGGGTGGCACCGTGGCCAAAACCTCCCAGGGCTCTGGGCACGGCACGGGCTACAAGGCCACAAGGCGGGGCTGCTCCGGGCCGCTTCCACTCTGTCCCTCTGTTGTCGGGGGCCGGGTGTGGCCCTTTGTGACACGGGCGTGGTCAGGGCCCTCGGTGATGCAGGACACGGTGGTGCTGTCGTGAATGAGAGTGTTTGAGATCGCTTAAACATCAGGGAAAAGGGCAAAAGTCCGTTTTAATATTTAGCCACAAAGCACAAGTTGGTTGGCAAGATTCACTCTACTGCCCACAGGACAGGTAAGGCACAACAAGGGAAAACAAGCACCAACAAAACCAAACAAAATCCAGGCAACCGAAGGAGAAATGAACTGAGAACTCTCCAGGGGGGTGTGGGTGGGTGTGTGCTGTCTTTGGGTGCAAGAGACAAGAGACAAAGCAGGCAGGGATTAAAGGGAACATGGCCCAAAAGCTGAACAACACTGAGCAGCATTTTATCTTCTACCTTAATTTATAAGATAACTTATACCATAGGCCTGGCAATTCCACAGAGGAACAACACTGAACTTATACCTAACTTAACTTATAACTTAACCTTAACAATTCAACAGAGGAATAACACTTAATAGCATTTAACCTAACTTATAGCTATAACTTCCAAGTTCTATTTAGCAACTTAACAAAAAAGCAACCCTTAGTAACACTTAATTTAGCTTATAACTTCCATTTAACAACTTAGCAAGAGAACAACCCTTGGCAGCATTTAAGTAAGTTCATAACTATAACTGACCCTTGCTTACAGGCCTAACTTGGATATCCAAGGCACTTCCACATCCAAGAAAGCAATATTTGTCCCAGATTTGCTATAGCATATGTGGAGGGGCACACACAGAGACAGAAACAGTCAGTGCAAGCAAGGTACCTGTGAAAAATTCCCCTCAGAGGTCAGTGAAATCCTCACTTCAGACGCTTTTGCATCTCCTGCTGGGTGAAGGATCGGGCCCAGGACACGTTGTGTTTCAGGGATCCTCCAGGCAGAGCAAACCCGAGGATTTCCTGGCTCTGAGAGGCCCCCGCAGGGGGACATTGTTGGTCACAGCCCACGGTGGCCCAGGAGAGCTCAAAGGGTCTCCTTTGGGACCACTATTGATAGGGTCACAGGAGAGTGGGCTTCAGTCATAACAATGTTTCATCCTGGCC
>NW_028154278.1:0-17820 GCF_965231275.1 Zosterops lateralis
ATGTGTTTTTAAGAAAATACATCTACAATTAAATTGCAAATACAACAGAATAATCTATAAGTCTTTAAAAAACCATCTGAACAGTGATGTTTTTCACTGTCCCATTATGTGTTCCCACATCTTCAGAGCAGGAATGGTAAGGAAGAAGCAAAAAAAACACTCATTGCCATTACCCTACCTTGAACAGTTTAGAGTATGGAGGGCACTGAAGATTAAAGGAATGAAATTTTCTTGGGATCTCCTCAAAGGCTCCTGACATAAATACTACAAGGAGAATTAAATGTCCGGGGAGTTGGTCTTCAGTGAATGTGCAGAGGCAGAAGATCTGAATCCAGTCAGAAGCTACAACATCAGTGGGTGGATGATGAAATTGGGAGTGCTGTGTGCTCCATGCACTGATATGGGGATTTAAATGCAGCTTGGAAGAACAAATTTAGAGAAACCTACCATGTGCTCAGCAACTGATTTCACTGCTTCTTGTGTTTGCTCCAAGAGAGTCAGCCAAACCTTTTCTAGCTGGATGTTTTCCATTGAGAAGCTTTCTTCCATCAAAATTTCCTAAAGGAGAGAGGGACCTCTTGTCCTTCAGTTTGGAAGTTAATTAGCCTACATAAATCATCTGCTTACTTCAGGAGATGTGTAAGTTTCCTGACAAGTGTCTAAGTAAATACTAAGTAAAGGTCTTATGCTCTGTGTGATGAATTAATGTTTTCCTAAGATAGATTATTTCATCAATGTCAATTAATATCAATTTTACTTAAGAAAATTTTCCCAAGTGCCTAAACCTCAGACATAGAGTAGGCTCATAAGATACTGGATATTTTTGGATCCAGTTGGAAATTCAGCTCAGATGAAAATCAGGATAGAAGTTGTAAATTTTAAAGATTATTTAGGTATTTCATTACTTAATTATGAGCTCAGTGTTTAGATAACGTGCAGCATTAGGATCAGTATAGTTAAATTTTAACATCCAAAGTTAAATATATTTAACATTAACTTCTTAAATTCTAAGCAATAATAGATGTAAAATACATATATTCATATAAAAATGTAAAAATTTTGTTGAATACAGATCAAAGGTCTATTAGCATTAAAATTTTACTTTTGGGCTGCTTCTTTCAATTATCTTCATCTGAACAATGAAATAGTCATAATATATAGACCACTGAAGTTCAGAAAATGTACTAAAGCCTCTCAGAATGGTTTTGAATTGCCTGTGCAGTCTCTGTATAGAATCTGAGATTATTGTTGCTTTGTTGTTTTTTGGGTTTTTTAAAGAGTTCTTCATCAGAATGTCTTCAGTGATACATGGTTTCCACTGATAGCTTCTCCTTGAGAGAGCAGCTCTCTACTTGTATTGTGCATAGGTATGTTAAAATACCCATGGATACCCATTCACACATTTACAGAAAACAATCACCTCAAAATTTCCAGGGCGAGAACTCTGATAACACATGACAAAATTCAGTTACCTCTTGAAGTGCATGTTCATATTTATGTGTTTTATGGAGCTGGCAAGGGGACAGCTTTGAACAACAGATTTTAAGTGGTTGATTTTATTATTTCCCAGAGGAGCAAGAGCTCTTGCTCCACTGCTGTGTATCCTGGAAGTGTGCTTCAGAACTAAGAGTTATCACCTTCTGCAGGGATGGATCTGTGCTATTTTTTTTCCAGTTCTTCAAGTATGTGAGAACCAGGAATGAAGCTGCTGAAAAGACATTGAAAAATGCTGAAATTTGACCAGGACAGTTAAATGAAGAGTAGCATCGCATTTTCAGCATGGATTTGAATCACAGTAAAATCTGAGACAGTGCCCACTGAAGTGAGCAGAGTTTCTTCTGTTGTCCTCTGTGGCATTTGCCTCACTATCCTCAATATTTTGGCATTATAAGAAATGGTTCCTTTAATAGCTTTTATGTAATTAGCATATAGAAACCTATCCCTTGAGCAGTTTTCTTTTATACTGTGGAATAAAGGTGTCTTGTGGCATGGTCATGGGGTGAATGACAACTTGAGTTTATTATACTATAAATAAATAATAGCCGCAATTTTTAAGACAGAAAAAATGGCAATTATTACTTAGCCCAATGGGGTTAGCATTCATTATGTACAGCATTTCAGAACTATTGAATTCTATGGCTAGTAAAGAAGGAAGGGTAAATTACTTCTCAGACAAATGTTATATTTAAATGTATATCACTTTCATTTAAAATACTTTCTTACAAGCTGTCTGCTCCTGGTAAGGGAAATCTCATGCAGGAGATAAATAACTGGATAAATGGAATGCAAGTGACAGCAAAGAATTACATTTCAACTGTGGTCTTTTGTGAATAGATCTTTAGTGATAGTGGAGGAATTGTTAACTTTTGCAGAGGTAACACAAAGTTTATCTTGGTGTTGTTCTCCATATCTAAAATTGCTGTGAGTGAACTTGCTCTACAATATGTGTGAGAGGAGCCTGAAAGAAGATAGTAATATTTACTGTCTCGCATGCCAACTTCCAAATACTAGTTTCTATGCATGGCTGTAAATTTAATTAACCAGAGAATCTTGAACAAATAATTTCACCTCTCTGCCCATTTTTGTTCCCACCATTTTTTGTTACAGCATGTATTTTTTTACCTATGACATCCAAAGTGCCTGTACTAAGCACTTAGCTCTCAGCTCAGGTGGTGTCTTTGGGCATAAAAAGGAAAATTAAGACGCTGACTGCAAATAATTATATTTCACCAAGTTCAAAACTGCTTGGTGAAATAAGCACTTTTCTCAAGGTGCTTATTCACTTCACACCAGAATAGGGGACTGAAGAAACTCAGTGATTTTTAAAGAAAAAACTTCGGTCTTGTTTTCCTCAAAACAGTGACACTAAAAGGGGTTATATGCTTAGTGTCCCTGAAGGAAGATGAAATGTTAATGTAAGAAGAAATAGTCAATCAAGCAGGCACAACCTCATCTGCTGGTCCTGGCTTGAAAAAGATGCAAATGGAGAGAATAGAAAGGGAGAAGCAGGATGAAGTTAGGCTGAGAGGCATCCAGTTGCAAGAAGAGTGTTTGAAATTATATGAAGAGGTAAATGTCTGATTCTAGACACTATCATTCTAATCCTTCAACATATATTATTGGTATGCACAGTGATCTATAAGCTTGCCTTTCTTTAGGAATCCCAAGTTATATTCACTATACTATAAAAGATTACATGGTCACATTAGCAGCACAGACAAAAACAAACCTGGAGGAAATCATGCCATGTTTTAAGATTTGTATTACACTTTCCTAAGTGTTATTAGCAATCTTTTAAAATGAAATGAAACTAAAAACCACCCCAAACAAACAGATATCTAAAACATGTATCTATTATACTGACAATCTTTGTTTTATCCCCAAAATTGCAAAGAAGATAGAGATTTTTTTACTTCCAAAAGATGGGGGGGAAAATCAGCTAAGGAATGGTCTGGTTTTTATGTGCTAGAAATGGATAATGATGTCTTTTGTGTGTTGTTTTCTGAATAACAACAGCATAATTAGCTTTTTGGAGGGGAGGTAAATCTCATCCTGTGTACTTTTGCTCAACAAAGAGCACCCATCACTAAGACAGATATGTGAGACTTCATTTAGTCTTACTAGTATAAGCACAAATGTAGTATTTGATTATGATTGGTGCCAATTTTTTTCTTAGAATTTTGTTGTCTAGATATTTCTTGGTGAATAATCAACTGCAATGTTTAATGGCTAGAATAAAATTTTGTCTCAATATTATAGTATCCTTATAGTGGAAGATTTGGAAATTCAAGTGTGAAAATTATTTCTCATATATTTTTTGCCTTAGAAATAAGCAGAAACTATCTTTGTGGCAATCCATATGTATCATCCTAAATCTTTGTTGAATACTGCTGTGGAAAGGCTATCTTTGAGTCATCAAGGCATTATCTCTCTCCTTTGCCTTTGGGAAAGTCAGAAGGCAACTGCTGCTTAATTTGAGATCTCTTGGGGAAACCATGACGCAGTCCATGTAAGGTACATTTTATCTGTGCCTTCTTTTTCCAAATTGGATTGTCCAGTTCTTTAGTGTTCTTTGTAAAGCTCATTGCAAAGGAGAAACCTTTCAAATCTCTTCTTTTGTTGCTTCTATTACAAAGTCCTTAAAACAGTTCAATTCTCTACTGGAAACATGGGAGTTTAGCCATGCCACTGCTGGGAAGTAGATCATTAACTCAAAAAAATCAATGCATCAAACCTGACACACATGTCAAACTTCAAATTGCTTAAGCCAGTAAACAGGAATTGCTGAGGGGAAGCATGTGTCTCAGATTCAAGTATACATGGAGGAGAAAGCAATTTCTAGCTCAGAGAAGTCTCCTTTTGAACAGACAGAGGTGTTGGGGTACTGCAGAGTTTGATTCCCTCTATTGCTTGCTAACTCTTACCTCATTAATTATTTTTTTACACCATGGCCTGTGCACTGTGGATATATCAATTCCAGTTTTTTGGAGTACATTAACCAGGGAAAACTGGGTATCTAGTGAATGGGATATCTAGGTAAATGAGGGAAATTGTTCTCCTAGAACTCACCACTGAAATTCCAGCTCCTAGGTACCTCTTTAAATCAGAGGCACATGGAGTAAAGAGACTCAGTCTCCTGTCTCAGTCTTCACTCAGGAAAAAGTTTACCAAATCTACTTGCTCAGAGTAAAGAGACTCAGTCTCCTGTCTCAGTCTTCACTCAGGAAAAACCTTACCAAATCTGCTTGCTCAGACAGGAACTTCAGAGCCGATAGCAGTAGAAAATGAGAAAAGATAGTATGAATCCTCATAGCTTCCCCCTTATGCAACAACATTACCTAAAGCCATGATTCTTCAATCATGTTCACTCACTACTTGAGGTAAAGGGAAAAAGCAATAATGTCATTCACAGTACATAAAGGTGATTATGCTGAAGTCTGTGGAGACTGAAGGTCAGAGTGAATTGTTGTGCTGAAGGTGTATCAGTCTCTGTGGCTGGTATAAAACAAAACTAATAAAAGACTTTGACAATATTTTCCAAAGCATTTTATGTACCATGTACCTTGTGGTTTATTATTTTCTCTTTTTTCCTTTTTTTTTCCTTGTCCTGACTAATGTGGAAATCAAAATTCTATATAAAAACTTAAAACATTATCAAGGTAGGTCCCAAGAGTACCAATGCTAGAAAACATTTCTCTTGCAGATCTTAAAGGATGTTGTCTGCTAATATTGAACAATTTTTGGCCCACAGATCAGTTATTTTTAGTCTTTACTCAGGTTATGCAACTGAGACTATAGAATCTTTAGTTTTATTTTTCATAGCAAATTTAAGCATAAGATTTACAATAACAAAAATAAATTGCAAACCCACATATATTTTTCAGGGTTTTTTTTTTTCATTTCAAAAACCAAACATCTTATTTTAAAGTTCTATTGCAGAAGTTCTGTCTTTATTCCTCTGTATTTCAAATGTGGTAACGTGTTTCTCAACTTTTCATCAAAAAGAAAAAAAAATCTTTTTCTGTACCATTACAGAAGCATCAGATGATTCTCAAATAGAAATAGTAGAATTCATTCTATAATTTTTAATAATGCATTCCAGACATGGACATTATTATCTATGAATAAAATAAAGGAAGTCCCGTAATCTGTAGACTAGCTCTTAATCCTGTTTTTAAAATCAAATAATTTTGTGTGTGGTCACACTCACCTTAAGCAAATATTGACTATTCTGTGAGACAGTTCAAATCACTTTTAATGAGAAAACATAATGGTAACTATACACCAAGAACATTGTGAAGATTAATGTTTCAAAATATTTTTAATGGACCATGTTTTTTCTACCTATATATGTAAAGAAAAATGATAAAACTCTTAAATTCATACAGTAATTCCAGAGATACAAAAGAACTATGTAAATGGTGATACATCTTCTGATAACGGTGGCAAACTCATTAATGTGCTGTGATATCCATTATAGGGAACATCATACAGATGAAAGCTATTAAAGGAGAAAATGGTCTTGAGTTCTGTCTCAGTAAAGGAAGTATGATTTATTACTCAAACTAATATAAGTAAAATGAAAGGTAAGTTGTACTTATGATGTATAGTGTGGAAGTTCTAAGCCTTGCTTAAGTATAAGCCAGCACTTTGCCAGGTGCTTCAGTGATAGAGTGACTGTATGGTCCAAGAGGCAGCTTCAGCCCCTGTACATTTGCTGACTGACAGAATTCTATTGAGCAGGATAAAAATGCAAAGAATGGAAGAAGGAAAATGCTGGAAATGGGACTGCACATGTTATCAACAACCTGACAGTGCAATATGCAAAGCTTCACCCTTTAAAGAGCCTTAAAAATGGTCAATGTAGTACAAGAGCTTTAAAATCAGAAACTTATGAAGTTAGTTTAGCCTGACAGCATTTTCTCCAATCAGGAAACAATGTTTTCTTCCTTTTTTCTTTACCTATTATCCTACTCTCTGGAGTCTGGAATGATGTCTAGTGATTAAGTATCACAAACTTGCTACTATCTTTCTTTTATTTTGCTTATGATATCAGTATAAGGAGGCTTTTCTATTGACTGCCCTTCCTCTTGTTCTCTGAGTGGCCAGTAGAAAACATCTGGTACTCAGATTCTTACACTGTCATGTACTTTGTGCCTCTTAGATACTTGAAAAATATTTCTTTCATTTCCTGAGTATTTTCAAAATGTTCACAATCTCAATAAATGAGTCATTTATCTACAGTAGCTATGCAATACTTGTCACTCAATATGATGCTGCCTTTTCTCATTATCAGGTCTGGAATTTCAGTGGGTTGTAGAACCTTGTTCTTTAATCATCCACTTTCCATTTTCTACACTAATTTTAATCTCTATATATGGCAACTGAGCTATCAAACATCACCATTAGTTGCACACTCCATGCTTAGGTTTCAGTCAACCTGTACCCAGATACATAGACTTAATCAAGATTTTTTTATCCAGGTTGGGAAACTAGCTTTAAAATCTTCTGGGACTGCTGTTCAATGCTTATTTAATCAAAAATCAGTCTCATACAAACCCATTTCTATCTATCATACTTTACAAGGGAAATTATCTTTTGTGTCACTTACGTCTTGTCATCTGATAAATCTTGAAATGCAATTTTTAATTCTTTTTCCCAGCCCACTCTGTTGCATTCCTGAGTACAGCTGAATTATCAGGCCTTGAGGCCCAGATGCAAGGACTTTTATATGTCTTGGTAAGCATCTGTGGTTTATTTGAGAGGCTGTGTCTTGCACCATGTATGTGGCATTTTTTATGACTGCTCAGTTGTCTTACTCTCACCTTGCAATGCCATGAGTCATAACAGAACTGTAAAGTCATCAGCAGCACTTTTCAAAAGTCTCATTAAAGGTTTTCTAATGGCTCATTATCAAAGTGCTTATCCATCTCCTTTAATTGTGAAATTGTTCCATTCCAAAAAAATCAACCACAAGAAGCTCCTCTAGCAGCCAAGTGTTTTCTCCTCTTTAGCTGTCAAGAGCCTTAGCAGTACAAGCTTCTAGCTGTGCTTCAGTACTTCTCTGAAGCATTCTCACATTCTTATTAATGCAGCTTTTCTGTAGTACAGTCTTGGTTACCAGTTCTCTTCACTCAGTCAAATACCTTCTTGTGGGTTTTTGGGGTTGTTTCAGTGTTCACACATTCTCTTTAAGACTCACAGACTTCAACAGGATAGCAACAGCAAAGCTGAAGAGAGAAGACACAGTTCTTAAAAATTCTGGGGCAGTCTGTATGTTCTGTGGCCTGGTCTCACTCTTAGAGGCAGTTATATTCACAAATTTATCCCTAAATATGACAGAACTGCTACCATGCACATGCAGATGGTATATGCATGCTCATACACACTGATTTGAAACCATGTCCTTCTGTTCTTCTCATCCAGGTTTCATGCTGGTAAAAGCAGTATTCAAGACTAGTCTTTGCTATGAATAAAATCTTCAAGATTTGCTTCTGTTCTGTAACACTTCTATTGTCATAGCTTAACTTTTATGTAAGTGTGTATATCACAGATTATTTTTACATCTGCCTTAATTATTTTTTCATATTTAATTCTTTTATTTTGCAATAATGATTCTAACATTTTTGTAATTGTGAATTTATCAATTTTCTCAGAAAAAGTTTTTTGCATCTTTCCTTCACTTTCTTTAGCATGCAAAGTGAATGCATCTCATTGTGATGGATCATCTATGGAATCAATAGGTCTAAGTGAAGCTGTACTTTAGGACTATGGCAAAATATTTATAGAGAAAACAGGGCAGCCTGAGAATTTACCATCTCTAGGTTTAAATTTCATGGAATTTTTATTTGTTTGTTTGTTTGTTTTCTAGCTCTATTCTGGTACCATGGGATTAATACCCACTGACAGGTGGCTTGCATTAAGGCATCTCCTGAACCTTGCTGTGTTGTTTAGTTTCATCCAGAAAAAATGAAAAAGTAATGCATTCAACTTTTTGATTGTATTACATGGACTGATACCAGTATATATTTCAAAAGCACAATTCAAATCCTAACTGATATACTAATGTAGGTACATCAACTTAGCAAAAATAAAGAAACAAAAAAGCCCCAAAACAAAACAAAAAAAAGGCACCATTCGCGATCCTCAAAGCTGCTGTTTTCAGTGTGGGATTTTATAAAAAGCCACATAAATATCCCAGAAGTGATGAAACAAGGGGAAATGGCTTTAAACTGGAAGAGGGTTTGGGTTAGATATTACGAAGAAATTCATTACTGTGAGGGTGGTGAGACACTGGAGCAGGCTGCTCAGAAGAGTTGTGGATGCCCCTGTCAGAGATTAAAATATAGTTTATGACTTAAACATTTTCATGAAGGACTTATAGGAAAACTGTATTACAAAAGCTGCAAAGAGCACCACCACACCCTGAATGGGGCTGAGAGGCTTTGCACCATTCACTGATGAGGATGAAGTAACAACTCTGGACTGAGTTGTTACTTCACAAAGCACGAGCTTAATACCTTCCTGGAGGAGACCACAGCTGTCAGATACCAGGGCTGTCAGCTGCCAGCTTCACACAGACCCTCGCTCCAAAGGCTGGAGGGAGAGAGGCTTTGGGTATGTGTTGGAAAACCTCAGGTCAGAGACAGGAACACTGTCCTCCAATGTGCAGAGGAGCCCAGCTGAGGGGCCCTTCACCTGCGGAATGCTTATCCACACCAGAGAGGGTAACATGGCCCATCAAAGGGCCCCCAAAGGAGTCCCCAGACCCTGCCCCAGAGCACTGCAGATGATGCAACAGCTCCTCAGTGTTGCAAGAGACAGTGTCAAACTGACCCTCTGCAAGGCTGACATGTGGTTGTTCCCACCTGCCCAAAGTGTACATTAATCCACGGAAATCTACACTCTTCAGCATGTGGCAGCATGGCATGGCAATGGCAGGGAACCCTCACCACCAAGAAGAGCAGACAGAGGGGAGAAACAAGACATTGAGACCCTTGGATGGGTGATATACTTCCATCTAACCCCTCTCACTCTCCTCCTGTCCCCCCTCCCCACCACACACAATTATTTCTGTATTTCTTTCCTTCTCTTTCTTTTTCTTTGCCTCTTTTACTATTAAAAGAAATAAAAATAAAATTAAATCTCAGTCTTTTGGAACCAATATCTAACTTCATTTTGTTTTAATCTCATTTTTGGGTATATTTTGAACCTTCAAAGTTCTTTCCTTTTTTTATACACAGAGACTTGGCTTTCTTTGCTCTTCTGGGTTTAAACTGAATCACAACAGCCCCATCTCTGGAAGTGTTCAAGACCAGGTTTATTGGGACTTTGAGCAACCTGGTCTAGTGTAAGGTGTCCCTGCCCATGGCACAGGACTTGGCAGTAGATGGTCTTTATGTCCCTTCCAACCCAAACAATTTTATGATTCTATGATTCTATAAAAAGGAGTCAGACCTCAAGGTCTGACACTCCACTCTGGGAGGGGACAAACCGGCAAAGCAACCCAGCAACCTTATTACCGATTAATAATTTTTTACATGGTCGTCTCGGTAAGAAAATAGCACAAAAGACAACCTATTTGGTATAGAATTAATAGGACAAAAAATTCTCTTACCAATAGACCAAGTTATTACAGATACAATCAAGTGTTCTCTGAATATTTTTTTCCCAGAAACACTACATATTTCTGCATGCTAATTTCCTTGTGTTTTTCAGCAGCCCTGCATCCACCTGTGGATGGTTCGCACCAAATTATGAACATCTTCCTAAGTATTATGTAGAGTTTTTATAAGTGTTGGTAAAAGCAAAAGGAGTTTGGTTAGGGCTGAGGGGGATTACAAAAATGAGTGGTTAATGGGGGAAATTGAACTCTAAGATAGGTTAGAACTGGGTTGACCTTCTAGGGGCTAAATAATTAAAAAAACCCAAACAAACACTAAAAGCCTTCCTTTTGACTTTTTGTACTTAGTTTTGCACAAGAAATTTGAAAACTCCTTTTGATTACAAAAGTAAAATGTAACTCAGGAGAAAAAGAAGTACTCTTCGTAGAGGATTAATACTCTTTAGCTGTAAGAATCCTCAAGGATTCAGTCAGTCCGGATACAGGCTATGTCTCATTTTTGTTCAAAAATTATGAATCCCCATCTGTATATAGTAAGTGGCATACTCTGCAGTGCAAGCAAACAGGACTTTTTCTAATCAAAATCCACCTTTTTTCCCTCCACCAAAAGTTGCATCATTTCAATTCTATTTTAAGTTCCTTGTCAATATTTGGAGGAAGGGCAGGAAGAGCCTCTTAGAATTTTATATTTTTAGCACAAAACCATTTCAAGTTTAATGCATATTTCTAACATATAGTAAGGAAAGATAATATTCCTCTAGTTCTTAAATAATCCATGTACATTTCTTTTCAGACTAGAGACCTTTATTAACTGAAGTGAACTCCATCATGTCTTCAGGCAACATGTATTATACATTCAATTACTGTAGTTTAAACTAAAACATCAAGATTAAGCTCTCCAAAACAGCCTAAGGGATTTAATCTCATTATATTTAGGATGAAGAATTTCTCTGGGATCTGGATCCCTAACTCCCTTAGGTGTGTTTAAATATTAGTCAAAATTCCCATTTTATGAATATGAGTTAAAAATTACCTTAATGGATCTAAGTTTATTGCTTATGTGGTTTCTAGGTCAAATCTGACAAATTATAACTTGAATTACCTGCTTTAATGACAACTAACTATTCAATTGGCCTTATTTACCACCACCAGGATATTTTGTGAAAATTGGACATCCAACAGGATTAAATGAAATCAAAGTAAACTACAACTTCACCTCAGATACTTTTACCATTTACTGGCACTCAAACACACTAGAGTATAGTTAGGATAATTGTCTTTATCTTGAATTGAATTTAACAGAGGTGATATGTTTTAAGTGAAATTGATATTTTAAATATTAAATCTGTAAAAGTCCCTGGATAGATCATCATGTCTAAAAATCAGGTATTTTAATAAATTTGTAAATGCAGAATAAAGCACCAATACTTAGGTTGTTTTTTTTTTAATGGCACTGAGCAATTTCATTAGAGAAGGTAATATATATTGTTAGTGGCTCGACATGACTATATGGCCTGTATATCAGAAAGGCTCCTGGGCTGTTGCTTGTTTGTTGTTACTTATACAGCATGAATGGGGAGTGACTTCTGATGTAAGCTACTGAGAAGGATGAAACCAGCCTGCAGCCTCTGTACCAGTGGAAGCACAGGGTGAGCCCAGAAAGGGAAGATGTTGAGCAGTGGACAAGCCCATCCCATTTCTGACATCTAAGCCCCCATTAGGTCTCTAACGGTAATGGCATTTGCTAAGTCTCCTAGTTTTCCTGTCTTTTAATACCTTCAAATTTTTACCACCATGTTATTCAAAATACATCTTTTGTAAGCAGAAGCTCTTCTGTGGTAGACAATTTCTAAACCCTGTTGACAGATAAATTTGTCTAATAAACTTTGAGTTTGTCTAATAAACTATTGCATTTATTAGATGATAAATTCTAACTCAAGAAAGACGGAAAAAAATGCAGAGGAAACCAATTTAACTAAACTGTTGAAAAACTATTAGTCTTATAAGAACATCTAAGCAACAGTAAATGTTGACATTATTGCAGAAAGGAAGACAGATATTAGCTAGTAGATGTGGTTCAGGAATAATCAGTTAGGGCGTATCTTGTTGCAAAGATAAAATTTAGGTCACCAGTTATACTGTCATTATATCTAATTTTTTTCCACCGCTGCAATCAGTCTTGAAGATGTTCATACATAAACAAGCATAGCAACCTGAAATTTCAGATTTATCAGAAAGTTCTCTTCTGATCTGACAGACTAAAATATATTAAAAGTAAATGTGATTTGTCATCAAAGGCTCAGATACTAAAGTACAGTGTACCGATGATGAAAATTTATGTAGCTTGTATTGCTACAGGTAATTATCAGAAAATTACATTTCATTTAGTCTGTATACTGAATAAAAGCTTTAGGAGGCATTTCATATTACAGTATATCCTTATACCAGCAAGAAAACTAAGTGCAACTAACCTAACCTCTCCTAAATGGTAATAGTTTTCCAATTTCTATGAATAAAAATGTGATGAAGTTGTAATAAATGTAATCATCTCTCTGATTTGCAAACTATTTAATGTTTGCTAAGGTCTAATTCAAATGTTTCTACTCTTTTCACTTTTGTTTTAAAGTGAAGTAGTGCAATTTATTCCAAATATAGGACATTGGTAGCTATCCAGAATAATATTTAAAAAAAAATCCAATTCAGCTTGATCAGACATTCTAAACAAGGTGCTCAGCCTTTTTTTTTTTTTTTCCCTTTCTTTTCTTTCTTTTTCTTTCTTTTTCTTTCTTTTTTTTTCTTTCTAAATCAGAGAATTTAAAAGTGATGCTTTTGACATGTCCCTTGAGACTTGATCCTGGACAACCTTTCCCCGTATTTTCTTATCTAGAATGAAACCGTTGCAGTGTTTTAAATGTAAACACAATTTTAGTGAGAAAAATTATAGCTGTTAGTCACATGAAATGGTGATCTTTACACAATTAAATTTTGTTTTTAATAGTCCATCTCACTGTTAGCACCAATTAGAGCACTTCATGGTGTTCAGTAGGGAAGGAGTATTACAGTTTAGCACAAATGCCTAAAAGGCCAGTTACCCAATGGAGTACTTCATTTCTGGGAAGACATTCGCTGTGCTCACAGTCCAACACATTATATCAAAATTATAAATCACAATGTAGTTGAAGTTCACTGCTGTGTGTCTTCCGAAGCATCAGAAGATTTGTTCAGCTTTGTTTTTGTTATGGAGACAGAGGTGGAGTGGTTTCCCTCCGTTTTAGGTCATAGAAACAGTGACATGAATGGGATTGGCTTTAAGCATTTTTAGTGTAGCACCATGTGGCACATTTTTACTGCAGTCTTACAGCTATCTCACTTTCTTTTTTTACTTTCTCGGTTTTATAATGCTAATTCTAACTCTGCTTCCCAGAAATATGCAGGTGAAAGAGATCCCTTCTATTCATTGACTTTCTGGATAGAGATGGTAATTCTCATGACTTCTCATTACATATATGTAATTTTTGTTACGAATCTATTCCAGTCACCTGCTACACTTCTGAAGATTTTTATTGGTTCCACAACTCTAAATATTTGCAGTTCTTTAACTTGCCTCTTTTCTTCTTTCTTGCCATTTCCAGGTCTCTTTTTATTTAAGTATCTTTATTAGTAGTCACTGGAGCTTATTACAGATGCAAGTAAGAATCAACTCTCTCCTCTGAATTTCTAAATTAATTTAGAAATTTAGAAATTCCAGAAGGACCAGGGTATGCAGGGTCACATCCAGGTAAGATAAGGTCTTTGTGTGCATCTAGCAGGAAGGCCCTTGAGGTACTTTAAAAAGTCCACACCTGCTGTGTAAGTTCAGCTACCAAGAAGTTGAATGTGGACTTTATGTTGATAGTAATTGTTCAATATTATTATTGGAAGAAATATCTTTTTTGCT
Organism: Zosterops lateralis; assembly: GCF_965231275.1. NCBI lineage: Eukaryota > Metazoa > Chordata > Aves > Passeriformes > Zosteropidae > Zosterops > Zosterops lateralis. The sequence continues at coordinate 14,061 of NW_028154278.1, forward strand.
ATTAGAAAGAGAACGGGATGGCTAAAGTCAGATTATGCAGGGCTTTTCTGAAAAGTTTGGATCTTGTGGTGCTTTGAGCAAACGGGGTATCTTTTACCTTGTCCAGAGAAATTATTAAAAATGCAAAGAAAGAACTTGAACAGAATCACAAAATATGTGGTTGGCAAGAAGCCCCTAATGGAAATTGGTGAAGACGAGCATATTTCTAGTTTTATCTTTTTCAGTATTTACATATTTCCTACAAAATAGCACACCCTTTTGGAAAGAAGCAGATTTCTCCATGGGAGTTATGTCAACTAAAATCTTCTGAGATATAGAACTTGTCTTGTGGAAAATGTGAGACAAGATTGTGTGATACCACTTTTTTTATACTAAAATTCAGTTGTTAAAATGCTTTTCCAAACATGAAACAGTGAAACACAATCCACATATTTTATAAACATCTCTTACAGGTATTTCCTTCTATGTAATTGTTGAGTAAAATAGTCAAACAGTCTACAGTTGTGGAATACAATAAGGGTGGCCATATCCTTGTTGAAAGTTTCAGCTTTGCATGAAATAATTAAATATTCATCGAAGCAGAAAGAGAATAGGAATTACTTTATTGCCTTCTGGTTAGAGAGGAATAATAAGAATTGCACTCTGGTCCTTTACTCCAATAATACCTTAATATGAAATTCTTTAATAAGAAACCTATAAGCATTCATTGGAAAAGGAACTGTAACTCAGGTCTCTTCTACTAGAAGGCTAGAGTAATTCTCATTCATCAGTCTATTTCCAATCCAATGCATATTTAATAATATATACATACTTAAAATTTCAACAAATTGGAATAAGAAAGCCAGTTCCCCATCTTCAACATATTTTGTAGGTTTTTGGTGAGTATATATGCATTAGATATTCAGATGACTCATGCAGGGGAAAAAAAAAAAAAAAAAAAAAAAAAAAAAAAAAAAAAAAAAAAAAAAATCTGAGCTGATTTCCCCACTTCCTGGGCACTGAAATCCTCAATTAAACTATAACTTAATAGACTTTCTTGCTCAGTATTTTTCTTTCTGATCCAGCAGCTATTTCAGTGTATTTGCAATGCAAGGTATCATGAAATACATCTGACTATAAGAACTAATTTATAGTTGTCTATGAATATGTAGCCACTTCAGATTTACACGATCAGGGTAAACAATGAGCTGTACTTTATATATGTAAATGAAAATTGTACTCAAAAGCTCAAAATCTAGTCAGGCTACCATCAAACAATAGAATAAAGAGTATAAATTTAGATTCTTCTTGGATGATCTTACTTTTTCTTCCTCTCTTCCACTTTTCCTGCCCACTCCCCACTTACATTCTTGTTTCAAAAATTATTCTCTGCTAGATTTCAAATGATGCATGTTTGAATTAATAGATAGACCTGAAGGACTGAGGTCTGGATTGCGGTAGTAGTTAAATGTTTATCTACACTGACTTCTAAAGTTCACTTATTGATAAGATACATAATTAAAAAGGAGGAATATGTGTTCCTTCATTATATGGAGTACATTTCAGTGAGTTCCATAAACGTTCACCTTTTTTTAATAGTACATGTCTGGCTTCATTTTCTTTAACCAGGCTATGCTTTTGCTTGAAGTTAGAGAAGAAATTAGGTACTTGGCTGTATCAGGACCTTAAATCTTAAAAGAAATCTAGTATTATTGTCATTGGTTAAGCAGTTAATTGCTACCAAAAGAACATTAACTGCATTTTTTATGTTGATGGTGATGCAGTTTATGCAGATAATTAAAGAAGAGATTCAATTTTCATTTTCATTATATGCTTAAGTATCTTCTCAATCCAGATTAGATTTAATAGAGCTATTTGCATGCACATTTGATTGATTTGAAGCTTTGTCATGCAAACAAATTGATATTGTTAAAGTTATTGACTGACTTACCCTGCATTTCTGTATTTTATTGACCTATTGAAATATTGTCAGCATTATAAAAATCTTTTAGCTAAGTGCTAAACTTGAATCAATAAGTTTATTAATGTACTATTCACAGAATGACTAAACAATACTGATCTCAAGGGACTTTTATGAATTTAAGCATTAGTAATATAACTTTTTAAATTACTAATCACTGAAGGTTAAATAAAACAACTAAATAGTACCTAAATAGATGTAAGACACAGCCAAAATTAAAAAAAAAAAAAAAAAAAAAAAAAAGGTTTTTTGTGTTTGGATTTAAGAAATGGAATTATTTTTCTACTGACTGATTACAATTCACTCAAGAATAATTGCAGAAAGCTCAGTGGGAGTAGTTTAAAAACTACAAGTTCATTTGGAAAATTCATGCTACAAAAAGTAATAGGAACACTTGTACTTCTCAGCTGCAACAAAAGAATTTTAGGACCTTATTTGTTCTAAGATACGCTAGAGGACAATTTCACATCTATTTGTTTTAATAGGGTAAAATAGGGATGATAAAAAGAAAGGTTTAGGTGAATCATGGATATTAGGATTTAAAAATTTATCTTAGGAATTCAAATATTCAGCACTCACAAGTGTCTCTGACTAAAACAACAAACATTGTAGTGGTGTTTTGGTATGATCATTGCTAATAAGAGAATGTTGAAATTACTGAGTAACACCAAGGTGACAAAAGTGAGATGGTTACTCCCCTCTTTCAGGAAACTGAAGTAAGGTAATATGCTGCATAGGGTAATAGAGACATATATCCCACTGAGACAACTCTGTACACTTTCCAAACTGATATTTTCAAATTTCAAATTCCCTGAAAAAAATCCACCTACTTCTCATAGCTGTGACTGTATATATGTAGCTGTAATGTAACTGTAACTGCTACATTTATTTCAAAATCAGAAAGTTGTAAACTGTGGGGTGAAGTTTCTTTGAACCATTTTCCCTGAAAGCCTATCCATTGAAATTAATTAAATAAATAAATCCTCTGAACAAATACTGTAAAATGCAGTTGTGAAGGTATCTCTGTGGAATATTTCAATGTTATATCTCATCAGTGTGTTAAAGTAGATTATCATCAAAATTTCAACAACAAATAGCGAAATGTTTATTGTTTCATTTAGTTTGCTTCAATTCCCAAAATGTTTTAAAGCTAGGTGTTTAGGAAAACAGTAATTTTTTTGTCATTGGTTTCAATGAATGCAGAATTTCACATATAAATCTGGAAAATAATTCTGAGTATTAAAAAAATATCTTTCTTATATCTAGAGAAAATGACCTTTCAGGCTCTGGTAACAAGTTTATCACCATTTTTCTTATAGGCCTCCTATAAAATATTGAAGAACTGCAATAATATTTCCTCAGAAGCTTCTCTTCTCCAGACTGAACAACCCCAACTCTCTCAGCCTGTCTTCTCAAGGCAAGCATTCCATTCCTCTGATCATTTTTGATTCTCTCCCTGGATCTGCTCCAATAGATTCATGTCCTCCCTGTGGAGTCTGGATGTGATATTCTAGGTGGGGTCTCAGTAGAGTGGAGTAGAGGGGCAGAAGCAGCTCTCTCGACTTCTTGGCCAATCTTGTTGCAACCCAGCATGGTTTTCTGGGCTACAAGCACACCTTCAGATCATGTCCAATTCTACATCCATTCCATACCTCCAAATCTTTCACAGTAGATGTCCTCAATCCCTTCATTCCCCAGATTGTATTGATGCCAAGGATGGCCCCCACCAAGATGCAGGACTTTATACTTGGCCTTGTTGTACCGCCCAAAGTTCACATTCCACTTCTCATGCTTGTTCAC
>NW_028154277.1:0-17785 GCF_965231275.1 Zosterops lateralis
GGCTGCAAGCAAAGTTACAGAGGTCCCCCAGAGTGTTTGCATTTTCTCGGGCAAAAGAGCGCTTTACAGCGCTTTCTGGCTGCTAGAGACATGCAGAAAGAGCAAGTGTGGCAGAATGTGTTCCAAAGCAGCTGGCGCTGCCACGGGCTCCGGACAGGCTTATTTTCACTTGGAGAACACAGAAAACACCCCAAGGTGCTGCTGCAAGCAAAGTTACAGAGGTCCCCCAGAGTGTTGCTTTTCTCGGGCAAAAGAGCGCTTTACAGCGCTTTCTGGCTGCTAGAGACATGCAGAAAGAGCAAGTGTGGCAGAATGTGTTCCAAAGCAGCTGGAGCTACCACGGGCTCCGGACAGGCTTATTTTCACTTGGAGAACACAGAAAACACCCCAAGGTGCTGCTGCAAGCAAAGTTACAGAGGTCCCCCAGAGTGTTGCTTTTCTTGGGCAAAAGAGCGCTTTACAGCGCTTTCTGGCTGCTAGAGACATGCAGAAACAGCAAGTGTGGCAGAATGTGTTCCAAAGCAGCTGGAGCGACCACGGGCTCCGGACAGGCTTATTTTCACTTGGAGAACACAGAAAACACCCCAAGGTGCTGCTGCAAGCAAAGTTACAGAGGTCCCCCAGAGTGTTGCTTTTCTCGGGCAAAAGAGCGCTTTACAGCGCTTTCTGGCTGCTAGAGACATGCAGAAAGAGCAAGTGTGGCAGAATGTGTTCCAAAGCAGCTGGAGCGACCACGGGCTCCGGACAGGCTTATTTTTCACTTGGAGAACACAGAAAACACCCCAAGGTGCTGCTGCAAGCAAAGTTACAGAGGTCCCCCCAGAGTGTTGCTTTTCTCGGGCAAAAGAGCGCTTTACAGCGCTTTCTGGCTGCTAGAGACATGCAGAAACAGCAAGTGTGGCAGAATGTGTTCCAAAGCAGCTGGCGCTGCCACGGGCTCCGGACAGGCTTATTTTCACTTGGAGAACACAGAAAACACCCCAAGGTGCTGCTGCAGCAAAGTTACAGAGGTCCCCCAGAGTGTTGCTTTTCTCGGGCAAAAGAGCGCTTTACAGCGCTTTCTGGCTGCTAGAGACATGCAGAAAGAGCAAGTGTGGCAGAATGTGTTCCAAAGCAGCTGGAGCTACCACGGGCTCCGGACAGGCTTATTTTCACTTGGAGAACACAGAAAACACCCCAAGGTGCTGCTGCAAGCAAAGTTACAGAGGTCCCCCAGAGTGTTGCTTTTCTCGGGCAAAAGAGCGCTTTACAGCGCTTTCTGGCTGCTAGAGACATGCAGAAACAGCAAGTGTGGCAGAATGTGTTCCAAAGCAGCTGGAGCTACCACGGGCTCCGGACAGGCTTATTTTCACTTGGAGAACACAGAAAACACACCAAGGTGCTGCTGCAAGCAAAGTTACAGAGGTCCCCTGAGTGTTGCTTTTCTCGGGCAAAAGAGCGCTTTACAGCGCTTTCTGGCTGCTAGAGACATGCAGAAAGAGCAAGTGTGGCAGAATGTGTTCCAAAGCAGCTGGAGCTACCACGGGCTCCGGACAGGCTTATTTTTCACTTGGAGAACACAGAAAACACCCCAAGGTGCTGCTGCAAGCAAAGTTACAGAGGTCCCCCAGAGTGTTGCTTTTCTCGGGCAAAAGAGCGCTTTACAGCGCTTTCTGGCTGCTAGAGACATGCAGAAAGAGCAAGTGTGGCAGAATGTGTTCCAAAGCAGCTGGAGCGACCACGGCCTCCGGACAGGCTTATTTTCACTTGGAGAACACAGAAAACACCCCAAGGTGCTGCTGCAAGCAAAGTTACAGAGGTCCCCCAGAGTGTTGCTTTTCTCGGGCAAAAGAGCGCTTTAACAGCGCTTTCTGGCTGCTAGAGACATGCAGAAAGAGCAAGTGTGGCAGAATGTGTTCCAAAGCAGCTGGAGCTACCACGGGCTCCGGACAGGCTTATTTTCACTTGGAGAACACAGAAAACACACCAAGGTGCTGCTGCAAGCAAAGTTACAGAGGTCCCCCAGAGTGTTGCTTTTCTCGGGCAAAAGAGCGCTTTACAGCGCTTTCTGGCTGCTAGAGACATGCAGAAAGAGCAAGTGTGGCAGAATGTGTTCCAAAGCAGCTGGAGCTACCACGGGCTCTGGACAGGCTTATTTTCACTTGGAGAACACAGAAAACACCCCAAGGTGCTGCTGCAAGCAAAGTTACAGAGGTCCCCCAGAGTGTTGCTTTTCTCGGGCAAAAGAGCGCTTTACAGCGCTTTCTGGCTGCTAGAGACATGCAGAAACAGCAAGTGTGGCAGAATGTGTTCCAAAGCAGCTGGAGCTACCACGGGCTCCGGACAGGCTTATTTTCACTTGGAGAACACAGAAAACACCCCAAGGTGCTGCTGCAAGCAAAGTTACAGAGGTCCCCCAGAGTGTTGCTTTTCTCCAGAAAAGAGCGCTTTACAGTGCTTTCTGGCTGCTAGAGACATGCAGAAAGAGCAAGTGTGGCAGAATGTGTTCCAAAGCAGCTGGAGCTACCACGGGCTCCGGACAGGCTTATTTTCACTTGGAGAACACAGAAAACACCCCAAGGTGCTGCTGCAAGCAAAGTTACAGAGGTCCCTCAGAGTGTTGCTTTTCTCGGGCAAAAGAGTGCTTTACAGCGCTTTCTGGCTGCTAGAGACATGCAGAAAGAGCAAGTGTGGCAGAATGTGTTCCAAAGCAGCTGGAGCTACCACGGCCTCCGGACAGGCTTATTTTCACTTGGAGAACACAGAAAACACCCCAAGGTGCTGCTGCAAGCAAAGTTACAGAGGTCCCCCAGAGTGTTGCTTTTCTCGGGCAAAAGAGCGCTTTACAGCGCTTTCTGGCTGCTAGAGACATGCAGAAAGAGCAAGTGTGGCAGAACGTGTTCCAAAGCAGCTGGAGCGACCACGGGCTCTGGACAGGCTTATTTTCACTTGGAGAACACAGAAAACACCCCAAGGTGCTGCTGCAAGCAAAGTTACAGAGGTCCCCCAGAGTGTTGCTTTTCTCGGGCAAAAGAGCGCTTTACAGTGCTTTCTGGCTGCTAGAGACATGCAGAAACAGCAAGTGTGGCAGAATGTGTTCCAAAGCAGCTGGCGCTACCACGGGCTCCGGACAGGCTTATTTTCACTTGGAGAACACAGAAAACACCCCAAGGTGCTGCTGCAAGCAAAGTTACAGAGGTCCCCCAGAGTGTTGCTTTTCTCGGGCAAAAGAGCGCTTTACAGCGCTTTCTGGCTGCTAGAGACATGCAGAAAGAGCAAGTGTGGCAGAATGTGTTCCAAAGCAGCTGGAGCGACCACGGGCTCCGGACAGGCTTATTTTCACTTGGAGAACACAGAAAACACCCCAAGGTGCTGCTGCAAGCAAAGTTACAGAAGTCCCCCAGAGTGTTGCTTTTCTCGGGCAAAAGAGCGCTTTACAGCGCTTTCTGGCTGCTAGAGACATGCAGAAACAGCAAGTGTGGCAGAATGTGTTCCAAAGCAGCTGGAGCTACCACGGGCTCCGGACAGGCTTATTTTCACTTGGAGAACACAGAAAACACCCCAAGGTGCTGCTGCAAGCAAAGTTACAGAGGTCCCCCAGAGTGTTGCTTTTCTCGGGCAAAAGAGCGCTTTACAGCGCTTTCTGGCTGCTAGAGACATGCAGAAAGAGCAAGTGTGGCAGAATGTGTTCCAAAGCAGCTGGAGCGACCACGGGCTCCGGACAGGCTTATTTTCACTTGGAGAACACAGAAAACACCCCAAGGTGCTGCTGCAAGCAAAGTTACAGAGGTCCCCCAGAGTGTTGCTTTTCTCGGGCAAAAGAGCGCTTTACAGCGCTTTCTGGCTGCTAGAGATATGCAGAAAGAGCAAGTGTGGCAGAATGTGTTCCAAAGCAGCTGGAGCTACCACGGGCTCCGGACAGGCTTATTTTCACTTGGAGAACACAGAAAACACCCCAAGGTGCTGCTGCAAGCAAAGTTACAGAGGTCCCCCAGAGTGTTGCTTTTCTCGGGCAAAAGAGCGCTTTACAGCGCTTTCTGGCTGCTAGAGACATGCAGAAACAGCAAGTGTGGCAGAATGTGTTCCAAAGCAGCTGGAGCTACCACGGGCTCCGGACAGGCTTATTTTCACTTGGAGAACACAGAAAACACCCCAAGGTGCTGCTGCAAGCAAAGTTACAGAGGTCCCCCAGAGTGTTGCTTTTCTTGGGCAAAAGAACGCTTTACAGCGCTTTCTGGCTGCTAGAGACATGCAGAAACAGCAAGTGTGGCAGAATGTGTTCCAAAGCAGCTGGAGCGACCACGGGCTCCGGACAGGCTTATTTTCACTTGGAGAACACAGAAAACACCCCAAGGTGCTGCTGCAAGCAAAGTTACAGAGGTCCCCCAGAGTGTTGCTTTTCTCGGGCAAAAGAGCGCTTTACAGCGCTTTCTGGCTGCTAGAGACATGCAGAAACAGCAAGTGTGGCAGAATGTGTTCCAAAGCAGCTGGAGCGACCACGGGCTCCGGACAGGCTTATTTTCACTTGGAGAACACAGAAAACACCCCAAGGTGCTGCTGCAAGCAAAGTTACAGAGGTCCCCCAGAGTGTTGCTTTTCTCGGGCAAAAGAGCGCTTTACAGCGCTTTCTGGCTGCTAGAGACATGCAGAAAGAGCAAGTGTGGCAGAATGTGTTCCAAAGCAGCTGGAGCTACCACGGGCTCCACACAGGCTTATTTTCACTTGGAGAACACAGAAAACACCCCAAGGTGCTGCTGCAAGCAAAGTTACAGAGGTCCCCCAGAGTGTTGCTTTTCTCGGGCAAAAGAGCGCTTTACAGCGCTTTCTGGCTGCTAGAGACATGCAGAAAGAGCAAGTGTGGCAGAATGTGTTCCAAAGCAGCTGGCGCTGCCACGGGCTCCGGACAGGCTTATTTTCACTTGGAGAACACAGAAAACACCCCAAGGTGCTGCTGCAAGCAAAGTTACAGAGGTCCCCCAGAGTGTTGCTTTTCTCGGGCAAAAGAGCGCTTTACAGCGCTTTCTGGCTGCTAGAGACATGCAGAAACAGCAAGTGTGGCAGAATGTGTTCCAAAGCAGCTGGCGCTACCACGGGCTCCGGACAGGCTTATTTTCACTTGGAGAACACAGAAAACACCCCAAGGTGCTGCTGCAAGCAAAGTTACAGAGGTCCCCCAGAGTGTTGCTTTTCTCGGGCAAAAGAGCGCTTTACAGCGCTTTCTGGCTGCTAGAGACATGCAGAAAGAGCAAGTGTGGCAGAATGTGTTCCAAAGCAGCTGGAGCTACCACGGGCTCCGGACAGGCTTATTTTCACTTGGAGAACACAGAAAACACCCCAAGGTGCTGCTGCAAGCAAAGTTACAGAGGTCCCCCAAAGTGTTGCTTTTCTCGGGCAAAAGAGCGCTTTACAGCGCTTTCTGGCTGCTAGAGACATGCAGAAAGAGCAAGTGTGGCAGAATGTGTTCCAAAGCAGCTGGAGCTACCACGGGCTCCGGACAGGCTTATTTTCACTTGGAGAACACAGAAAACACCCCAAGGTGCTGCTGCAAGCAAAGTTACAGAGGTCCCCCAGAGTGTTGCTTTTCTCGGGCAAAAGAGCGCTTTACAGCGCTTTCTGGCTGCTAGAGACATGCAGAAAGAGCAAGTGTGGCAGAATGTGTTCCAAAGCAGCTGGCGCTACCACGGGCTCCGGACAGGCTTATTTTCACTTGGAGAACACAGAAAACACCCCAAGGTGCTGCTGCAAGCAAAGTTACAGAGGTCCCCCAGAGTGTTGCTTTTCTCGGGCAAAAGAGCGCTTTACAGCGCTTTCTGGCTGCTAGAGACATGCAGAAACAGCAAGTGTGGCAGAATGTGTTCCAAAGCAGCTGGAGCGACCACGGGCTCCGGACAGGCTTATTTTCACTTGGAGAACACAGAAAACACCCCAAGGTGCTGCTGCAAGCAAAGTTACAGAGGTCCCCCAAAGTGTTGCTTTTCTCGGGCAAAAGAGCGCTTTACAGCGCTTTCTGGCTGCTAGAGACATGCAGAAAGAGCAAGTGTGGCAGAATGTGTTCCAAAGCAGCTGGAGCTACCACGGGCTCCGGACAGGCTTATTTTCACTTGGAGAACACAGAAAACACCCCAAGGTGCTGCTGCAAGCAAAGTTACAGAGGTCCCCCAGAGTGTTGCTTTTCTCGGGCAAAAGAGCGCTTTACAGCGCTTTCTGGCTGCTAGAGACATGCAGAAAGAGCAAGTGTGGCAGAATGTGTTCCAAAGCAGCTGGAGCGACCACGGGCTCCGGACAGGCTTATTTTCACTTGGAGAACACAGAAAACACCCCAAGGTGCTGCTGCAAGCAAAGTTACAGAGGTCCCCCAGAGTGTTGCTTTTCTCGGGCAAAAGAGCGCTTTACAGCGCTTTCTGGCTGCTAGAGACATGCAGAAAGAGCAAGTGTGGCAGAATGTGTTCCAAGGCAGCTGGCGCTACCACGGGCTCCGGACAGGCTTATTTTCACTTGGAGAACACAGAAAACACCCCAAGGTGCTGCTGCAAGCAAAGTTACAGAGGTCCCCCAGAGTGTTGCTTTTCTCGGGCAAAAGAGCGCTTTACAGCGCTTTCTGGCTGCTAGAGACATGCAGAAAGAGCAAGTGTGGCAGAATGTGTTCCAAAGCAGCTGGAGCGACCACGGGCTCCGGACAGGCTTATTTTCACTTGGAGAACACAGAAAACACCCCAAGGTGCTGCTGCAAGCAAAGTTACAGAGGTCCCCCAGAGTGTTGCTTTTCTCGGGCAAAAGAGCGCTTTACAGCGCTTTCTGGCTGCTAGAGACATGCAGAAAGAGCAAGTGTGGCAGAATGTGTTCCAAAGCAGCTGGCGCTACCACGGGCTCCGGACAGGCTTATTTTCACTTGGAGAACACAGAAAACACCCCAAGGTGCTGCTGCAAGCAAAGTTACAGAGGTCCCCCAGAGTGTTGCTTTTCTCGGGCAAAAGAGCGCTTTACAGCGCTTTCTGGGTGCTAGAGACATGCAGAAACAGCAAGTGTGGCAGAATGTGTTCCAAAGCAGCTGGCGCTACCACGGGCTCCGGACAGGCTTATTTTCACTTGGAGAACACAGAAAACACCCCAAGGTGCTGCTGCAAGCAAAGTTACAGAGGTCCCCCAGAGTGTTGCTTTTCTCGGGCAAAAGAGCGCTTTACAGCGCTTTCTGGCTGCTAGAGACATGCAGAAAGAGCAAGTGTGGCAGAATGTGTTCCAAAGCAGCTGGAGCGACCACGGGCTCTGGACAGGCTTATTTTCACTTGGAGAACACAGAAAACACCCCAAGGTGCTGCTGCAAGCAAAGTTACAGAGGTCCCCCAGAGTGTTGCTTTTCTCGGGCAAAAGAGCGCTTTACAGCGCTTTCTGGCTGCTAGAGACATGCAGAAACAGCAAGTGTGGCAGAATGTGTTCCAAAGCAGCTGGAGCGACCACGGGCTCCGGACAGGCTTATTTTCACTTGGAGAACACAGAAAACACCCCAAGGTGCTGCTGCAAGCAAAGTTACAGAGGTCCCCCAGAGTGTTGCTTTTCTCGGGCAAAAGAGCGCTTTACAGCGCTTTCTGGCTGCTAGAGACATGCAGAAAGAGCAAGTGTGGCAGAATGTGTTCCAAAGCAGCTGGAGCTACCACGGGCTCCACACAGGCTTATTTTCACTTGGAGAACACAGAAAACACCCCAAGGTGCTGCTGCAAGCAAAGTTACAGAGGTCCCCCAGAGTGTTGCTTTTCTCGGGCAAAAGAGCGCTTTACAGCGCTTTCTGGCTGCTAGAGACATGCAGAAACAGCAAGTGTGGCAGAATGTGTTCCAAAGCAGCTGGCGCTGCCACGGGCTCCGGACAGGCTTATTTTCACTTGGAGAACACAGAAAACACCCCAAGGTGCTGCTGCAAGCAAAGTTACAGAGGTCCCCCAGAGTGTTGCTTTTCTCGGGCAAAAGAGCGCTTTACAGCGCTTTCTGGCTGCTAGAGACATGCAGAAACAGCAAGTGTGGCAGAATGTGTTCCAAAGCAGCTGGCGCTACCACGGGCTCCGGACAGGCTTATTTTCACTTGGAGAACACAGAAAACACCCCAAGGTGCTGCTGCAAGCAAAGTTACAGAGGTCCCCCAGAGTGTTGCTTTTCTCGGGCAAAAGAGCGCTTTACAGCGCTTTCTGGCTGCTAGAGACATGCAGAAAGAGCAAGTGTGGCAGAATGTGTTCCAAAGCAGCTGGAGCTACCACGGGCTCCGGACAGGCTTATTTTCACTTGGAGAACACAGAAAACACCCCAAGGTGCTGCTGCAAGCAAAGTTACAGAGGTCCCCCAAAGTGTTGCTTTTCTCGGGCAAAAGAGCGCTTTACAGCGCTTTCTGGCTGCTAGAGACATGCAGAAAGAGCAAGTGTGGCAGAATGTGTTCCAAAGCAGCTGGAGCTACCACGGGCTCCGGACAGGCTTATTTTCACTTGGAGAACACAGAAAACACCCCAAGGTGCTGCTGCAAGCAAAGTTACAGAGGTCCCCCAGAGTGTTGCTTTTCTCGGGCAAAAGAGCGCTTTACAGCGCTTTCTGGCTGCTAGAGACATGCAGAAAGAGCAAGTGTGGCAGAATGTGTTCCAAAGCAGCTGGCGCTACCACGGGCTCCGGACAGGCTTATTTTCACTTGGAGAACACAGAAAACACCCCAAGGTGCTGCTGCAAGCAAAGTTACAGAGGTCCCCCAGAGTGTTGCTTTTCTCGGGCAAAAGAGCGCTTTACAGCGCTTTCTGGCTGCTAGAGACATGCAGAAACAGCAAGTGTGGCAGAATGTGTTCCAAAGCAGCTGGAGCGACCACGGGCTCCGGACAGGCTTATTTTCACTTGGAGAACACAGAAAACACCCCAAGGTGCTGCTGCAAGCAAAGTTACAGAGGTCCCCCAAAGTGTTGCTTTTCTCGGGCAAAAGAGCGCTTTACAGCGCTTTCTGGCTGCTAGAGACATGCAGAAAGAGCAAGTGTGGCAGAATGTGTTCCAAAGCAGCTGGAGCTACCACGGGCTCCGGACAGGCTTATTTTCACTTGGAGAACACAGAAAACACCCCAAGGTGCTGCTGCAAGCAAAGTTACAGAGGTCCCCCAGAGTGTTGCTTTTCTCGGGCAAAAGAGCGCTTTACAGCGCTTTCTGGCTGCTAGAGACATGCAGAAAGAGCAAGTGTGGCAGAATGTGTTCCAAAGCAGCTGGCGCTACCACGGGCTCCGGACAGGCTTATTTTCACTTGGAGAACACAGAAAACACCCCAAGGTGCTGCTGCAAGCAAAGTTACAGAGGTCCCCCAGAGTGTTGCTTTTCTCGGGCAAAAGAGCGCTTTACAGCGCTTTCTGGCTGCTAGAGACATGCAGAAACAGCAAGTGTGGCAGAATGTGTTCCAAAGCAGCTGGAGCGACCACGGGCTCCGGACAGGCTTATTTTCACTTGGAGAACACAGAAAACACCCCAAGGTGCTGCTGCAAGCAAAGTTACAGAGGTCCCCCAAAGTGTTGCTTTTCTCGGGCAAAAGAGCGCTTTACAGCGCTTTCTGGCTGCTAGAGACATGCAGAAAGAGCAAGTGTGGCAGAATGTGTTCCAAAGCAGCTGGAGCTACCACGGGCTCCGGACAGGCTTATTTTCACTTGGAGAACACAGAAAACACCCCAAGGTGCTGCTGCAAGCAAAGTTACAGAGGTCCCCCAGAGTGTTGCTTTTCTCGGGCAAAAGAGCGCTTTACAGCGCTTTCTGGCTGCTAGAGACATGCAGAAAGAGCAAGTGTGGCAGAATGTGTTCCAAAGCAGCTGGAGCGACCACGGGCTCCGGACAGGCTTATTTTCACTTGGAGAACACAGAAAACACCCCAAGGTGCTGCTGCAAGCAAAGTTACAGAGGTCCCCCAGAGTGTTGCTTTTCTCGGGCAAAAGAGCGCTTTACAGCGCTTTCTGGCTGCTAGAGACATGCAGAAAGAGCAAGTGTGGCAGAATGTGTTCCAAGGCAGCTGGCGCTACCACGGGCTCCGGACAGGCTTATTTTCACTTGGAGAACACAGAAAACACCCCAAGGTGCTGCTGCAAGCAAAGTTACAGAGGTCCCCCAGAGTGTTGCTTTTCTCGGGCAAAAGAGCGCTTTACAGCGCTTTCTGGCTGCTAGAGACATGCAGAAAGAGCAAGTGTGGCAGAATGTGTTCCAAAGCAGCTGGAGCGACCACGGGCTCCGGACAGGCTTATTTTCACTTGGAGAACACAGAAAACACCCCAAGGTGCTGCTGCAAGCAAAGTTACAGAGGTCCCCCAGAGTGTTGCTTTTCTCGGGCAAAAGAGCGCTTTACAGCGCTTTCTGGCTGCTAGAGACATGCAGAAAGAGCAAGTGTGGCAGAATGTGTTCCAAAGCAGCTGGCGCTACCACGGGCTCCGGACAGGCTTATTTTCACTTGGAGAACACAGAAAACACCCCAAGGTGCTGCTGCAAGCAAAGTTACAGAGGTCCCCCAGAGTGTTGCTTTTCTCGGGCAAAAGAGCGCTTTACAGCGCTTTCTGGGTGCTAGAGACATGCAGAAACAGCAAGTGTGGCAGAATGTGTTCCAAAGCAGCTGGCGCTACCACGGGCTCCGGACAGGCTTATTTTCACTTGGAGAACACAGAAAACACCCCAAGGTGCTGCTGCAAGCAAAGTTACAGAGGTCCCCCAGAGTGTTGCTTTTCTCGGGCAAAAGAGCGCTTTACAGCGCTTTCTGGCTGCTAGAGACATGCAGAAAGAGCAAGTGTGGCAGAATGTGTTCCAAAGCAGCTGGAGCGACCACGGGCTCTGGACAGGCTTATTTTCACTTGGAGAACACAGAAAACACCCCAAGGTGCTGCTGCAAGCAAAGTTACAGAGGTCCCCCAGAGTGTTGCTTTTCTCGGGCAAAAGAGCGCTTTACAGCGCTTTCTGGCTGCTAGAGACATGCAGAAACAGCAAGTGTGGCAGAATGTGTTCCAAAGCAGCTGGAGCGACCACGGGCTCCGGACAGGCTTATTTTCACTTGGAGAACACAGAAAACACCCCAAGGTGCTGCTGCAAGCAAAGTTACAGAGGTCCCCCAGAGTGTTGCTTTTCTCGGGCAAAAGAGCGCTTTACAGCGCTTTCTGGCTGCTAGAGACATGCAGAAAGAGCAAGTGTGGCAGAATGTGTTCCAAAGCAGCTGGAGCTACCACGGGCTCCACACAGGCTTATTTTCACTTGGAGAACACAGAAAACACCCCAAGGTGCTGCTGCAAGCAAAGTTACAGAGGTCCCCCAGAGTGTTGCTTTTCTCGGGCAAAAGAGCGCTTTACAGCGCTTTCTGGCTGCTAGAGACATGCAGAAACAGCAAGTGTGGCAGAATGTGTTCCAAAGCAGCTGGCGCTGCCACGGGCTCCGGACAGGCTTATTTTCACTTGGAGAACACAGAAAACACCCCAAGGTGCTGCTGCAAGCAAAGTTACAGAGGTCCCCCAGAGTGTTGCTTTTCTCGGGCAAAAGAGCGCTTTACAGCGCTTTCTGGCTGCTAGAGACATGCAGAAACAGCAAGTGTGGCAGAATGTGTTCCAAAGCAGCTGGCGCTACCACGGGCTCCGGACAGGCTTATTTTCACTTGGAGAACACAGAAAACACCCCAAGGTGCTGCTGCAAGCAAAGTTACAGAGGTCCCCCAGAGTGTTGCTTTTCTCGGGCAAAAGAGCGCTTTACAGCGCTTTCTGGCTGCTAGAGACATGCAGAAAGAGCAAGTGTGGCAGAATGTGTTCCAAAGCAGCTGGAGCTACCACGGGCTCCGGACAGGCTTATTTTCACTTGGAGAACACAGAAAACACCCCAAGGTGCTGCTGCAAGCAAAGTTACAGAGGTCCCCCAAAGTGTTGCTTTTCTCGGGCAAAAGAGCGCTTTACAGCGCTTTCTGGCTGCTAGAGACATGCAGAAAGAGCAAGTGTGGCAGAATGTGTTCCAAAGCAGCTGGAGCTACCACGGGCTCCGGACAGGCTTATTTTCACTTGGAGAACACAGAAAACACCCCAAGGTGCTGCTGCAAGCAAAGTTACAGAGGTCCCCCAGAGTGTTGCTTTTCTCGGGCAAAAGAGCGCTTTACAGCGCTTTCTGGCTGCTAGAGACATGCAGAAAGAGCAAGTGTGGCAGAATGTGTTCCAAAGCAGCTGGCGCTACCACGGGCTCCGGACAGGCTTATTTTCACTTGGAGAACACAGAAAACACCCCAAGGTGCTGCTGCAAGCAAAGTTACAGAGGTCCCCCAGAGTGTTGCTTTTCTCGGGCAAAAGAGCGCTTTACAGCGCTTTCTGGCTGCTAGAGACATGCAGAAACAGCAAGTGTGGCAGAATGTGTTCCAAAGCAGCTGGAGCGACCACGGGCTCCGGACAGGCTTATTTTCACTTGGAGAACACAGAAAACACCCCAAGGTGCTGCTGCAAGCAAAGTTACAGAGGTCCCCCAAAGTGTTGCTTTTCTCGGGCAAAAGAGCGCTTTACAGCGCTTTCTGGCTGCTAGAGACATGCAGAAAGAGCAAGTGTGGCAGAATGTGTTCCAAAGCAGCTGGAGCTACCACGGGCTCCGGACAGGCTTATTTTCACTTGGAGAACACAGAAAACACCCCAAGGTGCTGCTGCAAGCAAAGTTACAGAGGTCCCCCAGAGTGTTGCTTTTCTCGGGCAAAAGAGCGCTTTACAGCGCTTTCTGGCTGCTAGAGACATGCAGAAAGAGCAAGTGTGGCAGAATGTGTTCCAAAGCAGCTGGAGCGACCACGGGCTCCGGACAGGCTTATTTTCACTTGGAGAACACAGAAAACACCCCAAGGTGCTGCTGCAAGCAAAGTTACAGAGGTCCCCCAGAGTGTTGCTTTTCTCGGGCAAAAGAGCGCTTTACAGCGCTTTCTGGCTGCTAGAGACATGCAGAAAGAGCAAGTGTGGCAGAATGTGTTCCAAGGCAGCTGGCGCTACCACGGGCTCCGGACAGGCTTATTTTCACTTGGAGAACACAGAAAACACCCCAAGGTGCTGCTGCAAGCAAAGTTACAGAGGTCCCCCAGAGTGTTGCTTTTCTCGGGCAAAAGAGCGCTTTACAGCGCTTTCTGGCTGCTAGAGACATGCAGAAAGAGCAAGTGTGGCAGAATGTGTTCCAAAGCAGCTGGAGCGACCACGGGCTCCGGACAGGCTTATTTTCACTTGGAGAACACAGAAAACACCCCAAGGTGCTGCTGCAAGCAAAGTTACAGAGGTCCCCCAGAGTGTTGCTTTTCTCGGGCAAAAGAGCGCTTTACAGCGCTTTCTGGCTGCTAGAGACATGCAGAAAGAGCAAGTGTGGCAGAATGTGTTCCAAAGCAGCTGGCGCTACCACGGGCTCCGGACAGGCTTATTTTCACTTGGAGAACACAGAAAACACCCCAAGGTGCTGCTGCAAGCAAAGTTACAGAGGTCCCCCAGAGTGTTGCTTTTCTCGGGCAAAAGAGCGCTTTACAGCGCTTTCTGGGTGCTAGAGACATGCAGAAACAGCAAGTGTGGCAGAATGTGTTCCAAAGCAGCTGGCGCTACCACGGGCTCCGGACAGGCTTATTTTCACTTGGAGAACACAGAAAACACCCCAAGGTGCTGCTGCAAGCAAAGTTACAGAGGTCCCCCAGAGTGTTGCTTTTCTCGGGCAAAAGAGCGCTTTACAGCGCTTTCTGGCTGCTAGAGACATGCAGAAAGAGCAAGTGTGGCAGAATGTGTTCCAAAGCAGCTGGAGCGACCACGGGCTCTGGACAGGCTTATTTTCACTTGGAGAACACAGAAAACACCCCAAGGTGCTGCTGCAAGCAAAGTTACAGAGGTCCCCCAGAGTGTTGCTTTTCTCGGGCAAAAGAGCGCTTTACAGCGCTTTCTGGCTGCTAGAGACATGCAGAAACAGCAAGTGTGGCAGAATGTGTTCCAAAGCAGCTGGAGCTACCACGGGCTCCGGACAGGCTTATTTTCACTTGGAGAACACAGAAAACACCCCAAGGTGCTGCTGCAAGCAAAGTTACAGAGGTCCCCCAGAGTGTTGCTTTTCTCGGGCAAAAGAGCGCTTTACAGCACTTTCTGGCTGCTAGAGACATGCAGAAAGAGCAAGTGTGGCAGAATGTGTTCCAAAGCAGCTGGCGCTACCACGGGCTCCGGACAGGCTTATTTTCACTTGGAGAACACAGAAAACACCCCAAGGTGCTGCTGCAAGCAAAGTTACAGAGGTCCCCCAGAGTGTTGCTTTTCTCGGGCAAAAGAGCGCTTTACAGCGCTTTCTGGCTGCTAGAGACATGCAGAAAGAGCAAGTGTGGCAGAATGTGTTCCAAAGCAGCTGGAGCGACCACGGGCTCCGGACAGGCTTATTTTCACTTGGAGAACACAGAAAACACCCCAAGGTGCTGCTGCAAGCAAAGTTACAGAGGTCCCCCAGAGTGTTGCTTTTCTCGGGCAAAAGAGCGCTTTACAGCGCTTTCTGGCTGCTAGAGACATGCAGAAAGAGCAAGTGTGGCAGAACGTGTTCCAAAGCAGCTGGAGCTACCACGGGCTCCGGACAGGCTTATTTTCACTTGGAGAACACAGAAAACACCCCAAGGTGCTGCTGCAAGCAAAGTTACAGAGGTCCCCCAGAGTGTTGCTTTTCTCGGGCAAAAGAGCGCTTTACAGCGCTTTCTGGCTGCTAGAGACATGCAGAAAGAGCAAGTGTGGCAGAATGTGTTCCAAAGCAGCTGGAGCTACCACGGGCTCCGGACAGGCTTATTTTCACTTGGAGAACACAGAAAACACCCCAAGGTGCTGCTGCAAGCAAAGTTACAGAGGTCCCCCAGAGTGTTGCTTTTCTCGGGCAAAAGAGCGCTTTACAGCGCTTTCTGGCTGCTAGAGACATGCAGAAACAGCAAGTGTGGCAGAATGTGTTCCAAAGCAGCTGGAGCGACCACGGGCTCCGGACAGGCTTATTTTCACTTGGAGAACACAGAAAACACCCCAAGGTGCTGCTGCAAGCAAAGTTACAGAGGTCCCCCAGAGTGTTGCTTTTCTCGGGCAAAAGAGCGCTTTACAGCGCTTTCTGGCTGCTAGAGACATGCAGAAACAGCAAGTGTGGCAGAATGTGTTCCAAAGCAGCTGGAGCTACCACGGGCTCCGGACAGGCTTATTTTCACTTGGAGAACACAGAAAACACACCAAGGTGCTGCTGCAAGCAAAGTTACAGAGGTTTCCCAGAGTGTTGCTTTTCTCGAGAAAAGAGCGCTTTACAGTGCTTTCTGGCTGCTAGAGACATGCAGAAAGAGCAAGTGTGGCAGAATGTGTTCCAAAGCAGCTGGAGCTACCACGGGCTCCGGACAGGCTTATTTTCACTTGGAGAACACAGAAAACACACCAAGGTGCTGCTGCAAGCAAAGTTACAGAGGTTTCCCAGAGTGTTGCTTTTCTCGAGAAAAGAGCGCTTTACAGTGCTTTCTGGCTGCTAGAGACATGCAGAAAGAGCAAGTGTGGCAGAATGTGTTCCAAAGCAGCTGGAGCTACCACGGGCTCCCCACAGGCTTATTTTCACTTGGAGAACACAGAAAACACACCAAGGTGCTGCTGCAAGCAAAGTTACAGAGGTTTCCCAGAGTGTTGCTTTTCTCGAGAAAAGAGCGCTTTACAGCGCTTTCTGGCTGCTAGAGACATGCAGAAAGAGCAAGTGTGGCAGAATGTGTTCCAAAGCAGCTGGAGCTACCACGGGCTCCGGACAGGCTTATTTTCACTTGGAGAACACAGAAAACACACCAAGGTGCTGCTGCAAGCAAAGTTACAGAGGTTTCCCAGAGTGTTGCTTTTCTCGAGAAAAGAGCGCTTTACAGCGCTTTCTGGCTGCTAGAGACATGCAGAAAGAGCAAGTGTGGCAGAATGTGTTCCAAAGCAGCTGGAGCTACCACGGGCTCCCCACAGGCTTATTTTCACTTGGAGAACACAGAAAACACACCAAGGTGCTGCTGCAAGCAAAGTTACAGAGGTTTCCCAGAGTGTTGCTTTTCTCGAGAAAAGAGCGCTTTACAGCGCTTTCTGGCTGCTAGAGACATGCAGAAAGAGCAAGTGTGGCAGAATGTGTTCCAAAGCAGCTGGAGCTACCACGGGCTCCGGACAGGCTTATTTTCACTTGGAGAACACAGAAAACACACCAAGGTGCTGCTGCAAGCAAAGTTACAGAGGTTTCCCAGAGTGTTGCTTTTCTCGAGAAAAGAGCGCTTTACAGCGCTTTCTGGCTGCTAGAGACATGCAGAAAGAGCAAGTGTGGCAGAATGTGTTCCAAAGCAGCTGGAGCTACCACGGGCTCCGGACAGGCTTATTTTCACTTGGAGAACACAGAAAACACACCAAGGTGCTGCTGCAAGCAAAGTTACAGAGGTTTCCCAGAGTGTTGCTTTTCTCGAGAAAAGAGCGCTTTACAGCGCTTTCTGGCTGCTAGAGACATGCAGAAAGAGCAAGTGTGGCAGAATGTGTTCCAAAGCAGCTGGAGCTACCACGGGCTCCGGACAGGCTTATTTTCACTTGGAGAACACAGAAAACACACCAAGGTGCTGCTGCAAGCAAAGTTACAGAAGTCCCCCTGAGTGTTGCTTTTCTCGAGAAAAGAGCGCTTTACAGCGCTTTCTGGCTGCTAGAGACATGCAGAAAGAGCAAGTGTGGCAGAATGTGTTCCAAAGCAGCTGGAGCTACCACGGGCTCCGGACAGGCTTATTTTCACTTGGAGAACACAGAAAACACACCAAGGTGCTGCTGCAAGCAAAGTTACAGAGGTTTCCCAGAGTGTTGCTTTTCTCGAGAAAAGAGCGCTTTACAGCGCTTTCTGGCTGCTAGAGACATGCAGAAAGAGCAAGTGTGGCAGAATGTGTTCCAAAGCAGCTGGAGCTACCACGGGCTCCGGACAGGCTTCTTTTCACTTGGAGAACACAGAAAACACACCAAGGTGCTGCTGCAAGCAAAGTTACAGAGGTTTCCCAGAGTGTTGCTTTTCTCGAGAAAAGAGCGCTTTACAGCGCTTTCTGGCTGCTAGAGACATGCAGAAAGAGCAAGTGTGGCAGAATGTGTTCCAAAGCAGCTGGAGCTACCACGGGCTCCCGACAGGCTTATTTTCACTTGGAGAACACAGAAAACACACCAAGGTGCTGCTGCAAGCAAAGTTACAGAGGTTTCCCAGAGTGTTGCTTTTCTCGAGAAAAGAGCGCTTTACAGCGCTTTCTGGCTGCTAGAGACATGCAGAAAGAGCAAGTGTGGCAGAATGTGTTCCAAAGCAGCTGGAGCTACCACGGGCTCCGGACAGGCTTATTTTCACTTGGAGAACACAGAAAACACACCAAGGTGCTGCTGCAAGCAAAGTTACAGAGGTTTCCCAGAGTGTTGCTTTTCTCGAGAAAAGAGCGCTTTACAGCGCTTTCTGGCTGCTAGAGACATGCAGAAAGAGCAAGTGTGGCAGAATGTGTTCCAAAGCAGCTGGAGCTACCACGGGCTCCGGACAGGCTTATTTTCACTTGGAGAACACAGAAAACACACCAAGGTGCTGCTGCAAGCAAAGTTACAGAGGTTTCCCAGAGTGTTGCTTTTCTCGAGAAAAGAGCGCTTTACAGCGCTTTCTGGCTGCTAGAGACATGCAGAAAGAGCAAGTGTGGCAGAATGTGTTCCAAAGCAGCTGGAGCTACCACGGGCTCCCCACAGGCTTCTTTTCACTTGGAGAACACAGAAAACACACCAAGGTGCTGCTGCAAGCAAAGTTACAGAGGTCCCCCAGAGTGTTGCTTTTCTCGGGCAAAAGAGCGCTTTAC